>NC_057808.1:540058472-540094670 GCF_018294505.1 Triticum aestivum | reverse complement strand
GCAGCAACCTATAGCCTTGGGCGCCTCCCTCCTCCCCTACAACACCTCTCTCTCTCTCGCAGAAGCTCGGCGAAGCCCTGCCGGAGACCCGCTACATCCACCACTACGCCGTCGTGCTGCTGGATCTCCATCAACCTCTCCTTCCCCCTTGCTGGATCAAGAAGGAGGAGACGTCGCTGCACCGTACGTGTGTTGAACGCGGAGGTGCCGTCCGTTCGGCACTCGGTCATCGGTGATTTGGATCACGGCGAGTACGACTCCGTCATCCACGTTCATTGGAACGCTTCCGCTCGCGATCTACAAGGGTATGTAGATGCACTCCCTTCCCCTCGTTGCTAGTATACTCCATAGATGCATCTTGGTGAACGTAGGAAAATTTTAAAATTATGCTACGATTCCCAACAACAAGCACACTAGGGCAGTTGCCGTGTATCCTGCAAAATACATGGCAACTGACATGTTCGGGTAAAAAAAAAAGAGTTGCCACCTGCTTATAAAGCACACTAGGGCAGTTGCCATGTGCACTGCAAAACACATGGCAAGTGGAAACTTGGGTGTGGGAGATGAGACGGGCGTGTGGGCGAGATGACAAATGCCCACACACCAGCCCTGTGCGTGAGTGGAAAGTGGCGTGTGGGCGAACTGCTGAACGCCCACACACCAGCCCCTCCCGTGTGGTGAAACGGCCGTGTGGGCGACCGGGTGAATGCCCACACACCAGCCCAGTCCTACGTGGCACTAAAAACATGCCAAGATTCGTGCGCGCACAAACGGACGCGGATCCACGCTTGTGGGCGAGATGCAAACGCCCACACGTGTGGGCGTTAGTGTTTTCGTTTAATTATGTGCCACATCATTCAAAAAGTCTAGTTAGCATGCATGATACCGCTTATGATACTTCCATTACGACCAGCCTTAGCTGCCTCCGGCAAGTTGCGCACATGTATGAGCTGTTACATTGATTGATTCCAACTATAAGGTTGGCTCACATGCGACAGCCACTGGATCTATTCGCAAGCCACCCAGGCCAAGGACAGATCCTATTTGGTGCGTAGGTCGCGCACGAGCGACCGAACGCACATCCCCCAAGCACTAGATCCAGTGTTTGGACAGGCCATTTTAGGGTTTATACCCAGCAGTTTTGGGGAGGTTCTAGAACCTTCCCTAAACCAGTATTTTCTTTTTTCTTTCCTTTTTCTTGCAATGTTTTTTCTCAGTATTTTCTTTTTCCCCATTCCCTTTTCTTTTTCCTTTTACGTTTTTCTCTATTTTCCTTTTTTCGTTCTTCTTTCTTTTCCTTTATCACTTTCGTGAACACCTTTTAAATTTGCGAACATTTTCTAAAATTGTGAATATATTTTTTGAAGTCATAAACATATTTCAAATTCACGGAGATTTTTCACCAGTTCGTGAAAACTATTTTAAATAGTGAAAAATTCTCAAATTGGTGAACCTTTTTACCAATTCACATATTTTTTTGAAACTCGTGAACATTTTTTGAATTGACAACCATTTTATGAAATTTGGGAACATTTTTTGAAATTCATGAACATTTTCTTGTTTTAGTGAACAATTTTCAAATTCATCAACATTTTTCAAATCACCGAACTTCTTTGAACCAATAATGTTTTTTGAAATCTGGGAACAATTTTTGAAATCCACGAGCATTTTTTCGTTTTTTATGATTTAAAAAAATCAGGACCATTATTTAAATTCACAAAAATTTATTCAAATTCATGAACATTTTTTAATACACGGACATTGTTCAAAATCGTGAACATTTTTTGATTATCCAAACATTTTTTAATGCATGAACATTTTATGTTTCTCTCGATCATTTTTTCAAAATTCAGAGTTAATTAGAAATTTCAATCTTTATTGAAAGGACAAATTATTTTAAATAACAAAAAAAGAGAAAAGAGAAAAAGAAGAAAACGAAATAAGAGAAACAGGCCGCCTCGCTCATGTACCAGCCCAATAGGGTGCGCGGGAGTGGCATGTTTCCACGACTTCGAGCGCCCAAGTTGCCAAATATGATTTCTCGGGCCCAAGTGGACATGAACGTGGCCGACGTGCGGGACGGACGAGGTATGGGCTGTGAAAGAACATGG
Organism: Triticum aestivum; assembly: GCF_018294505.1. NCBI lineage: Eukaryota > Viridiplantae > Streptophyta > Magnoliopsida > Poales > Poaceae > Triticum > Triticum aestivum. Next base: position 540,092,559 of record NC_057808.1, on the reverse strand, counting down.
TGCCCCTATGTGTGGTTTTGGTAATTGATGACTTTCTCCATGGACTAATAGTTACCTTGAGTTATATTCGTAGGATTTGTCCATAGGTGTTTTAAAGTCTATTTGTTGTTTTCAAGGAGTTTATGTGTTGACCAAGGTGCTATTCAATGAATTATCCAAAGATTGGTCATAGAGAAGACATGATACAAGGTTGATCATGACCTAAGTCAAAGAATGAATTAAGATGATCAACACACAAACTTACAAGATGTACCGAGAGGGATCAAATGTTCCCACTGTATTGTAAGCATTGTCGATTACGCTTTTGTGTACTAACTCATGGTCTACGTAAGAGTTCTTTGTGGGGTTAGGTATGTTTCCATGGGCTTGCGTTAAGAGGAAGATCTCATACAACCCATGGATGATGACATCAAGTGGTGGTCGTCATCAAGTTTGCGGTGTGCAAGTTCAAGTGGAGCATCATGAAGAGATCATGTTTGAAGGTTACCGTCCATTATGGTAACAATGGACTTGTGAAGATGTGCTGAAGAGTGACTCACCCATAGTGGAGTATGGGGGAGCAATCAAATTGTCTTCATTGAGCCAACACAGTCAAAAAAGGTGGTCCAACTTTAGGTAGTCAAGATCGTCATCATCTAGCACAAGTGGACTTTTTGAAAGGCAAAGGTTTGCCCTTGATAGTTTTTCTATTTTATCGGTCCCACGGTGGTAGTTGGAAGACCGGGTTATAGAATCGATTGCCGTACTACCAAGTGGGCTCTCAAGTAAGTAGCTTGATCGTATCGTTCATAGAGAGCTCAAATCATTGCATCATCCTTCTTGGTTTCTTGTTTGTTTTTTATTTGTGTGAGTTTTAGGCCTTATAGTCACCTTTATGACAAGCTCGAGTTCATAAAAAAACGGAGTTCATATGCATCTTCTACGATGTTTTCGATGTTGGAGTTTTTTAAGTTCTTCATTCATAGAGGTTTCACATCTCTATATCTTCGCCGTCGCTATTGGATATTATTTGTCGTCATCTATCTAACAAGCTTGAGTTTGCTCTATTCGGAGCTCGTTTGCAAAAGTTATGGCAGTTCAGATTTTATTGTATCCATCTATTTTGCTTGGGCTTCTTTGCTGCACTCCCGCGGTAGTACTGCTCTGGGAAGCGGTAGTACCGCTTATAAGTAGTACTTCCGCTATCCAGTACCGCGTGTACTTTCACTGCTTCTGGGTACTCGACTTTCGTGTCGGATTTGCACGGCAGTGGAACAGTAGTGAGAGTGGTAGTACCGCTTACAAGTGGTAGTACCGCCAGACCACTACGGCCCCACTTCCGCTTCTTTCTGGACCCTTCGCGCTCTCAGCGGTTGTAGGGCGGCAGTGGGTGCGCGATACTACAGCTTATAAGTGGCAGTACCGCTCACACTGGGCGGTAGTACCGCTGTTGCGGTACTGCCACACTCCACTGGCCTGCCCTATCTCCCTATGCCCCTGAGCTGTAACCACAGCGATAGTACCGTTAGGGCGAGTGGTAGTACCGTTAGGGCGAGTGGTAGTACCGCTCCGGCAGGACTACCGCCTCGCGTGTGGCTCCTCTTCATTGCACTGCTCTGTGGGTACACCGTCCGAGCGATAGTACCGCTTATGTGCGGACTGTGGATATAACGGTTGGATTTGGGGGAGCCTATAAAAGAGGGTCTTCTTCCTCAATGGATCTTATCCTTGAGCTCGTGTTTTGTCTTCATTATTGATCTTCTTCGAGTTTGCTATCTTTCAATGCCTCTAATGATTCTTTCTAACTCTTGAGAGAAAATAAAAAAAAAGATCTAGCTCTACATTTTCACCTATCACTTTCTTCTGCATGTCAGAAAACCTTTAGATCTAGACCTTGAAGTTAGTCGTACCGAAGGAAATCGTTAGTCGTAGGATACTGCTCGTACTGATCGAAAGGTTCGGTCTGAGAGGTGCCCGGACTGAAGCGTTCGGCCAATAGCGACGGCATATAGATTAATAGATAAGCCAAGCTTTTCGACAGGCTTGTTCACTGAATAAAAGAACTGGTCTGCCAGCTGCTGTTCATTTTCAGACGTGCGACTTCGTGCACTCCCACTCTAACTCTAGGTTCCCTTTGACATTTCTGACAATTTCCCTGACACTCCATCCAGTGCAGCTTAGTAAAATGCCGAAGATTCCTCAAGAAAAGAAGAAGTAAAATGCCGAAGATATACCATACAAAATTAACGCAAGAAGTATTAATTCTCATCATGTCACAACATTTATATATTTTTCAAGGAATCACATTACTAATATTAACTGCTGCTGTAGCTGTAGCTGTAGTATGAACAGATCAAGAGAGCTGATGCATGAGACGATGGACGTGCGGCGCAGATCACAGCCCGATGGAGCGCAGCACGGCGGGGTTGACGGCGGTGGTGGCGCCGTCGACGACGAGGTTGTGGCCGCTGATGAAGCCCGCCTGGTCAGACGCGAGGAACAGCGCCGCCTCCGCCACGTCGGCCGCGCGCAGCACCTTCCCGCGCAGCACGTTGTGGGCCTCCGTCATGGCCTCCATCTCCTCGGCGCCCACGCCCACCACCGCGCAGCTGAGCGGCGTGGCCACGCCGCCGGGGGACACGAGGTTGACGCGCACGCCGTGCCGCCCGAGCTCGCCCGCCGCGGCGCGCACCAGGCCCAGCAGCGCGTGCTTGGACGCCGTGTAGGAGGCCGGGCCGAACCCGCCCTGCACGCACGCCACGCTCCCCGTGCACACGATGGCGCCCCGGACGCCGGCCGCCACCATGGCCCGCGCCGCGTGCTTGACGCACGCCGCCGCGCCCCGGAAGTTGACGGCCATGACGCGGTCGAGCGCGGACAGGTCCATCTCCGTGACGGGGCCCGTCGGGAGCAGCACGCCGGCGTTGCTGAGCATGACGTCGAGGCGGCCGTGTGCCGCCACGGCCGCCGCCACCGTCGCCTCCACCTGGGCCTCGTCCGTCACGTCGCACCGCGCGTACGTGCAGCACGCGCCGGACTCCGCGATGGAGGCCGCCACCGCCTCGCCCAGCGCGTCCTGGATGTCGGCGATGACCACCGTGGCGCCGCTGGCCGCGAAGAGCCGCGCCGCCGCCTCGCCGATGCCGCTCGCGCCGCCCGTGACGATGGCCACCTTGCCGTCCAGCCTCGGCCTCGACATGGTGATGCCGACTGATCTGTCCTGCACAGCACCGCGCTGCAACTCCACGCGGTTAACTTAGGCCGGAAAGAATGATGTGCTGTGGAGATGTGTGTTGTTTTGCACCATCTGTGCTGTGGATGTGTTTATATAGGGCTTCGTTTACTTCGAGCAAATGCAACCGCGTCAGCATTATATATAATCAGGGTAATATAAGCAATGCTGATCCAGAGAAGCAGTTGTACTTGTACTGCCTACCCTACGTACGTTTTGCGATTTGCATGCACTAAATTTTCTGATGAAATGCAGGAGGAAGAAGAATCTGTGGAGGCGGGCAGGCAGGCGACAGGGAGGAACAGCGGGCGACGGGAAGCACGTGGCCATGGTCGAGGGCTGGAGGCAGGCAGGGACCTTCATCGCTTTGTTAGGCTGGCATGCTCGCCCCTGTCAAGTGCACATACGCACACCATTACATCACTGGTATTACCCAATATATTCAACATGTTTGTTTGTTTGATGGATGGAGGAAAAAGATCTAGAGTTGGATCTGATGGTCTGCGATCCATCTTCCAGCGTACGCGTTGTTGTTCTAGAAAGAAGTTGGTGGAAAGAACCAGGGTGTTATTTTGGCAAAGGGAACAAGCCAGCGTGGCTCTGTGGTCCTCCCCTACGGGCCATGGTGGGTCCCCCGTCACGGTGGGCCCCGTGGCTTGAGTCCCTCGGTAAGGTGGGGGAGGTGCCAAGCGAAAGCTCCACACCTCCGCAGCGATGCATGTAGGTGTCACACCCCTCTTGCGGCACTGCCTAGACTCTAGTGATCTAGTTCACCCTCGCCAGCGCCCAGGGTGAAATCCTCATGGGCGTTTTGGCGGACTTCGTGGTGGCGACGTGGGGATTCCATCGATGAGTTGTGGATTTCCTCCCATTGAGGCGACGTGTTGAGCTTATTTCATTCACACATATAGGCTCTCCTAGGCTATCTCGGGCGTCTAGCGTTCACATTTGCCCCTCTCATTTACACATATAGGCTCTTCATGCCTCTCAATCCTTTCTGCTCGTCGGCAAGATCAACGCTTCTCAATCTGGAGGGCCCTCTCTGATGCTAGTTTGGTGGCATTGTTGATATATAGTTCGGTGGTTTCATTCAGATAGCTCATGTCCGAGTGCCAATGGTTGGTTGTGTCTCGTAGTGGCCCAGCCTCTCCTGTGCTCTCAGCGGCGTCGATGACATCTGCTAGTGCACTCTTGATGCTCGTTAGTGGTCTCGTCCTATTTAGTCTTTTTTTTCTTTAATAAGCTCGATTGAAGATTACTCATCACCATGTATCGTTCAGCCATGTACTTTTATTCATAAAAGATTGTGGCTAAGTCTCAGTCGACTGAGACCTAACCAAATCTAAGTCAACTGACATAACATATAGGAAAGAAAAAGAAAAACTAAATTTTTTTTGCATGGATCTCCTCATAAGATCCCACGAATATAACATCGGTTAAATCCCAGTCGACTGAGATTTAGCAATGACGAACGTAAAATAGGGCGAAAGCTTGTTCTCTGTTATGTCGGCAGGAACTAAAGTAAGATGGCCATTTTGTTGTCTCACTTTTGTTTCGCTTTCCGTGGTCAGACCATATCGAATGCGAACGCGCGCGAGGCGTGCTGCGGCAAACTCGCTGGAATTTCTGTGCTTGCTTGCAGTCTGAGGCTGCTCGTCGTCCTCGCGGCTGCTACTCCCAATCTGTTCGGCTGGTGACGCGCAGGTATAGCCTTGCCGACGGCCAGTGGAAATACTTTAACATTTATACTGACGGCACACGCGGCTCAGATCCAGAGAAGAGACAGAGTTACTGTCTGCACGCCATGCAGTCCGGGGGATGGTCAACGGTCTCGTTCGTCGGATCCCGCGCCATCATCATCTGCATCGTTGAGTCAACGGGTGATTAGCTCTCTGCTGGCTGATGGGTTTGATTTAATGGATCTGACTCTGACCCACCCTTGATCACGGCTGCCGGATGGATGGCTTGGCTTGCGGTCAAGGCACACGAACTTTTCCCCTCCCATCCGAAGCAGATCGAGAACATGTACGACACCACCAAGCAGTATAGTAATAAGTTCATAACCACGCTAAATTCTTTAAAATAATCCCAAACCATGCATATAACCTTTTGAAAGAAAGTGGTATATAGCTTATACAGTAGGTCGATATGCATAAGAGCAAAAAGCCCACTCCAAATATCCTAGGGTTCGGATCATGCGCCTATCATTCTTCATTCTAATTCTACAAACCCATCTACTCACCTCCTTTCAAGTTTGAATTGGGATGGTTGCACTGGGAAGGCTTTGCATACATAATCAAGAATGTATTCGAAAGGCCGGCCATTGGTCGCACACCTATTTAGAGATGAAACTTTAGAATAAAGGCCATAAGGCAATACCTATCTAGATGGGTGAAACACACCAATGAAATGTACAAAAAAGAAAAGCAACGTCTCGGCACCATTATTGATGACCTCAACAAAATCGGATAGACTCGCATCTTGTCACAACAAGACATTGAATTGAAGAATCAATCTAATAATGAGAAGATTGCACGTCTTTTGCGAGAAGAAGGAATTAAATATTACCAAAGATTTAAAGCCGACTTCGCCTTGAAGGGAGACAGTAATGCACGTTACTTCCAATTGGTCGCCAATGGCCGCCATAGGAAGAAGTGTATTTTTAGTCTCCAACAAGATGAGGGGAAGATCGAAGGTCAGGCATAGCTCAAAATTCATATATCCAAATACTACAAATCTCTGTTTGGGGCACCTGATGAAGGGAACTTCGCTCTTGACGAGACCCGGACGGATGATATTCCACAAGCCACATCCGAATGGAATGATATCCTCACGGCACCTTTCTCCGAGGAGGAGGTGAGAGTTGCTGTGTTTCAAATGGAACATAAGAAAGCTCCAGGTCCTGATGGCTTCCCCGCGAAATTCTATCCGAATTTCTGGGATTTCATAAAGACTGGCCTATTGGAGTTGTTCAATTTTCTTCATGCTGGCCAACTTGAACTATTCAGGCTTAATTTGGGCGAGATCGTTTTGTTGCCAAAAATTAAGGAGGCTGAGCGGATCCTGCAATATAGACCCATATGTCTCCTTAATGTCAGCCTCAAGATTTTCACCAAAGTGGCTACTAATAGGCTCAAGATGGTTGCTGACCATGTCGTCCAGCCATCTCAAACGGCTTTCGTGCAAGGTAGAAATATACCCGATGGAGTAGTAATCCTACATGAGACCGTTCACGAGATGCACCGTAAAAACATGAGTGGAGTGGTGTTCAAGATTGACTTTGAAAAGGCCTATGACAAGGTCAAATGGTCATTCCTTCAACAGGCCCTAAGAATGAAAGGTTTCTCCAATAAATGGCGCCAGTGGATTCAAAATTTTGTTATTGGAGGTAGTGTGGTTGTTAAAGTCAATGATGACATAGGGCATTACTTCCAGACGAAAAAAGGACTAGGACAGGGTTACCCCATGTCTTCAATGTTATTTAACATCACTGATGACATGTTGGCTATTCTGATTGATCACGCCAAACAGGACGGTCAAATTGCAGTAGTAGTGCCCCACCTTGTGGATGGTAGCCTCTCTATTCTGCAGTATGCCGATGATACAATTTTTTTTATGGAACATGACCTGGATAAGGCTTGAAACCTGAAATTATTGCTTTTAGCGTTTGAGCAGATGCTAGGCCTTAAAATTAACTTCTATAAAAGCGAATTGTTTTGATATGAAGAAGCCAATGAGGCAGCGACTGAGTATGCCGACCTGTTTGGTTGTGCGCAAGGCCGGTTCCCGATTAACTATTTGGGAATTCCAATTCATTATCGGCGTCTCAGTAATGCGGAGTGAAAGCATGTAGAGGAGCGTTTAGAGAAACGGTTGAGCAGTTGGAAAGGTAAGTTGCTCTCTGTTGGAGGATGACTGGTCTTAATCAACTCGGTCCTCCCAAATATGATTCTCTATATGCTATATTTTTCCAACTCCCAAAAGGGGTCTTGCAGAGGCTGGATTATTTCAGATCTAGATTCTTTTGGCAAGGGGATAATGAAAAGAAAGAATACAGGCTAGTCAAGTGGAGTGTGGTTTGTAGGCCGAAAAACCAAGGTGGACTTGGCATTCATGATCTTCAGGTCAAGAATGATGTCTTACTTAGTAAATGGTTGTTCAAACTACTTACCGAGGATGGCGTTTGGCAAACACTGTTGCGCAATAAGTATCTAAGCCAAAAAGTTGTGCCACGGGCCTATTGGAAACCTGACGATTCACACTTTTGGGCTTGTCTAATGTCGGCGAAGAAACACCTTTTCCGTTTTTGATCCTTCGCGATAAAAGATGTGTCGGAGATTCGTTTCTGCGATGACAACTGGCTAGACAATGCCAGCCTCCGAGAATAATATCCAAATTTGTACTGCATTGTTCACGATAAGAATTATACTCTGGCGTAGGTGCTCAGTTCATTCCCGTCGAATTTCGATTGAATCGAATATTTCTTTCAGGTGGTATTTGATTGGCCCCCGTTTTATGTCATGGCAAAAATCTGTTATCTCGATTGGAGTCGGTTAACCTGACAGAAGGACGAGACGTGTTTCACTGGAACCTCACTACATCTGGGTCTTTCACAGTGGACTCTATGTACTGTGCACTCACGCATTCAGAGATCCCAAAGGATAATAATAAGAAAATTTGGATGTCGAAGACGCCACTAAAAGTAAAAATCTTCATGTGGTATCTTCGAAGGGGGGTTGTGCTAACCAAAGACAATCTCGCTCGTCGCAATTGGCAAGGAAGTAAGGAGTATAGTTTTTGTACTCGTGACGAGACAATGAAACACCTCGTTTTTCAATGCAAGTTTGCGCATTCTACGTGGCCAGTTATCCAAATAGCATCCAATTTGTATCCGCCCACAAGTGTTGCCAATATTTTTGGTCATTGGTTGGATGTAATTTCAAATAGGTTCAAAACACTAATTCGGGTAGGAGCATATGCCTTATTATGGGCGCTTTGGCTATGTATAAATGATTTGATTTTCGAGGGCCAAAACACCTCCCCTTTGCAGGTTATTTTCCGCTGTACGCATTCGCTTCGTACGTGGTCTATGCTACACCGAACGGAGTACCAACCGGTATTCAAGGTGGTGTGTATGCGGCCGGAGCGGGTGGCCAGGGAGGTCTTTACCCAGCATGGGTGGCAACATAAAATCTTTGGATTGCTGCACCACCTCCTTTAACATAGGCATAGTGTCGTTCCTATATGATCCTACTGTTGCTGATATGTCGTCTTTTTTATCTTCTTTCAGTTTGTTATTGTTTGGCTGTATGCATCTTAGTTATGCAAAGGCCGGATGTTGCACATTATGCTTTGTATTCACTTGATGCCGCATTTCGTGTCAATAAACATGCCCTTTATCGAAAAATATCTTAGGGTTTATGATTGGATTAGGGACATAGGTGATAAGAGTATCTTTTTGGCGACATCATGCACCTCCTGCAAACCCGAATGGAGGGAGTATTAATTGCTCCTTTTGTACCTCCGTATTTGAAAGGAAGGCGTGAAAAACAACACTTGAAGGAATGGTGCAAGGAGAGTTACTAGCATTACATGGACAGAACTTACCCGGTCACCTCCTTCTCAATAACTTAAAAATTATGCAATAAATCCCTCTATGTAGAAACCCTCTCACTGCCTTGTATTCCTTCTTTAGGCTGGTCATAATGAAAGTAACTTAGCAATTACTAACACACCGCATTTCAAGACAAATTTGTTTATGTGACATATAGTTAATGAAAAGAAAGGTGTTTGAAGTAACATAATGTGTTACTGTAACATAACGTAACCCAAAGCAAAATGAGTCTATATTGTAGTAAAATGCTATCATTTACGATATTACTTGTATGTTGCTTTGCACTATGAAGATAGTAACAAAGACTAGTGTCATATATATATGACACTAGTCTAAGTTACTCCCCAATATAACTAGCCTTAGAAGCATCACACCATCCCTACGCGAGAAATGAAGGGAAGTGAAACGACAATCCCACTTTTCCATCCTTAATCCTCGGGCTGAGGGATAAATATGGAGAGAAAAATCCGTAGCACGCCCCGGTCCCGGCGATGGAGGCCGCCACAGCCTCGCCCATTGCGTCCTGGATGTCCGCGATGACCACCGCGGCGCCGCTCGCCGCGAAGAGCCACGCCGCCGCCTCGCCGATGCCGCTCGCGCCGCCCGTCACGATGGCCACCTTGCCGTCCAGCCTCGGCTTCGACATGGTGCCCGCTGCTTTTGATCTGCGCCGCCCTGCCCTGCAAAGTCACATGCTTAACTCAGCAGATCGATGTGCCGTGCATGTGTTTATATAGGTCTTAGTAACTTGAAAATATTCCAGCCGCGTAAGCGTTACCACGTTTGCAATTATGTAAAACTAATACTGCTAATTTGGATGAACGTTGAACGGAAAAAAGTTGAAGGAAGAATAATCTGTGGAGGCGGGCGGGCGGGCTACGAAGAGCACGTGTTATGAAGCATGACACCTTCATCGCCTTGTTAGGCTGGGCATGCTCGGCTGCTCGCCCCTGTCAAATGCACACACACGCGCACCATTACAGCATTATTACACAAAATATAATCGTCATGTTTGTTTGTTTGTTTGTTTGATGATAGTATACTATTAGTGATCTAAACACTTTTATATTTCTTTATGGAAAGAGTAAGTAACATCGATGGAAGAGAACGATCATGAGTTGGTCCTGATGGTCTGTGATTCATCTTCAAGTATACACGTTGTTTCGAAGTTGGTGGACCGGACCAGGGTGTTATTTTGGCAAACGGAACAGGCCCGGGCCAAGCGGCGCTCTCTGGGCGGCCACACAGGTGGCGACCAAGCCCCACAGCAACAAGGGTCCACCCATCACCTCTCCTCACTGCCGCCAGCTAGCTGGCTAGATTTGCTCATTTGTTGTGTCCCTCTTGGGGCGCCACCTTCGATCTAGCCCTTCTCACAAGCTTCAAAAGTGAAAACCCATGTCCGTTCCGACGGACTCGATGTTGGCGGCGCATTGCACAGTGACCCTCCTGGGGCCATGCTCGGTGAGTGTGGGTTTCTTCCGCTCGCGACGGCGTGTTCGAGCCGGTTTGGAGTGCCACTCGATGTCGCCTTGGCTCTGGCGTTTGGCGGTCACGCTTATCCCTCTCATTTGGGTGATTGGGTCTTCAGGCCTCTCACCCCTTTCTGCTCGCCGGTAGAGTTGTTGCTACGAAGTCCGGCTGTTTCTTTCACGTGGTGTATGTTCGAGTGTTGTCGGTCGGTCGGTGGCCATGGTTGTGTCTCGTGGTGGCCCGGCCTCTCTTGTGCTTTTGCTCGGTGGCACACTTCTGGTGCTTGTTAGCGGTGTTTGGTTTGTTTTGTCATGTTCGGTTGGTATCATTTGACCGTGTTCTATAAAACAGGGCGAAAGTCTATTGTTTGTTGGTATGTCGGTAAACAAAAATGGATAAAAGGTCGGTTTGTTCTCTTCCATTTCCTACGTCTCCGTGGTCAAACCAAATCAAACGCGAACGCGAGGCGTGCTGCGGCAAGCTCGGTGGAATTTCTGTGCTTGCTTGCAGTTTGAGGCTGTTCGTTGTCCTCGCCGCTGCTTCCTATCTGTATCTGTTGGTGACACGGACAGATTGCCATGCCGGACGGCCAGTGAAGTACGTTAAGATTATTATACTAGTATACTATGAATATGATACTCTACTCTAGATCGACAGACACAAACGGCTCAGATCCAGAGAAGAGACAGAGTTACTGTCCTCACGCCATGCAGTCCGGGAAGGTGGTCAATGGTCCCGTTCCGTTTCGTTGGATCCGGCGCCGTCATCATCTCCATCGTCAGGTCAACGGAGGGTTAAAACTAGGCAAATTTGACAAATTTGACCTATAAACGAAATCAAATCACAGAATGAACTGTCCGTGAAACTATTTCACGCGATTGACCCGTGGCGCCTAGCTCTCAGGCGCTGCACTAGTGCAACGCCTGGGAGCTAGGCGCTGCACTAGTGCAACGCCTAGGAGCTAAGCGCTACACTGTATAGTGTGGCGCCTAGCTCTCAGGCGCTGCACACTGACTTAGTAATTTTCTGATCACACGGGTGCGACGCTGGCCGTATAGCGCCTATCTGTGAGGCGTTGCACAATGTAGTGTGGCGCCTTCGTTTCGGGCGTCGCACAAAAAGATCAGCCGCGTGAAATAGTTTCACGGATAGTTCATTCTGTGATTTGATTTCGTCTATAGGTCAAATTTGTCAAATTTGCCTTAAAACTATGCTGGCTGCTGGGCTTGATTTAATCGCTCTGACTCTGACTGACAGAAATCACGGCTGCCGGCAGGGCCGGATGGATGGCTTGCCCTCAAAGCACACGACTTTTTTCCCCTTCTTCCGATCAGATCCAACACATATACAACACCTCCAAAGCAGTATAACATGTCGTGGGTTTAGCTACACTTAATATTACAAACTATACTGAAACTTTGCGCAAAGTGGGCACTGACAGACACACCTAATACTTTCTCCAATGCATCCGAATACCTCATATTTCATCCCTCACATCCATACAAACCATGCAAAAGAGTTCCTACATACTCCCTTCGTCCGGATTTATAAGCCTAATTGTATTTTGTGCTAAAATTTGACTTGCAAATTTAACTAATAAAATGTAAACTATATGTCACAAAAATTATTGGAAAGCTCTTTCAAACACAAATCCAATGGTGTAATTTTTGTATCATATAATTTATATATTTTAATAATATAGATGGTCAAAATCTGGCACAAAAACAAGGGGGCCTAATAAATCCGGACGGAGGTAGTACTACGTACACCACGCTAGCCTAAATTAAGCATCGTCGTCGGAGATGTTCATGATGGCCGTGTGGGGTGCCGAGTAGTTGGGCGCGTCGGATGGCTCCGGCTCCTCCTCTTCATCCATATGCGCGAGCATCTCGTCGACGTTCGCGGCGTCCGCCTCCTGCAGATGACGACGCTTGGCCTTCGCCGCCGATTGTGAACAGAGGGAGTCGAGGATCATCTGCTGCTCCGCCTACAGATCCGCGGCCCCAGCATCCCCTACATCCTGCTCCTTCTCCTCCAGCTCCTCCTTCAGAGCTACCACATTCGGAGGTAGCCCCCTGGCAATTCGGGCTTCGCGCCTTGCCAGTATCTGCTCAAGACGCTACTGCCGATGCTCCGGCGTTCGATACGTTGCCCGACGGCATGGGGGCATGCCAACTAGCGGAAAGTGGCGGCGGCGACGGACGGGAGGGGGGGGGGAATCGGGATGGGTAGGGTTTCGGTGCCGGCATTCGGATCAAAAAACCAGACTATGGCCTCGGGCGGCGAGCCGCAGCAGTGCCACGCGACATTCACAATCCCATCGGAGGAGACGCTCATCGGGCCCTTGAGTTTCCGGGTGATTCCATGTGGGCCCAGGCCATCACTTCGATGTGGCGGATGCACCCGGGCATGCCCGGGCGCTGTTGGGGAACGTAGCAGAAATTCAAAATTTTCTACGCATCACCAAGATCAATCTATGGAATAACTAGCAACGAGAGAGAGGGGAGTGCATCTTCATACCCTTGAAGATCGCGATGCGGAAGCGTTGCAAGAACGCGGTCGGTGGAGTCGTACACGAAGCGATTCAGATCGCGGCCGAATCCGATCTAAGCACCGAACAACAGTGCCTCCGCGTTCAATACACATGCAGCCCGGTGATGTCTCCCGTGCCTTGATCCAGCAAGGAGAGAGAGAGAGGTTGGGGAAGACTCCGTCCAGCAGCAGCACTACGACATGGTGGTGATGGAGGAGCGTGGCACTACAGCAGGGCTTCGCCAAGCACTGCGAGAGACGAGGAGGGAGAGGGGTAGGGCTGCGCCAAGAGAGAGGGAGACTCGTGTCTATGGCAGCCCCAAAACCCCCACTATATATAGGGGAAGGGGAGGGGCTGCGCCCCATCTAGGGTTCCCCCCCTAAGGGTGGCGTCCAGCCCTAGATGCATCTGAGGGGGCGGCCAGAGGGGGAGAGAGGGGGGCGCACCCTAGGTGGGCCTTAGGCCCATCTGAGCCTAGGGTTTTCCCCCTTCCCCTTTTCCATGCGCCTTGGGCCTCTTGTGGGAGGCGCACCAGCCCACCTAGGGGCTGGTCCCTTCCCACACTTGGCCCACGCAGGCCTCCGGGGTTGGTGGCCCCTCCCGGTGGTCCCGGTACATTACCGGTGAAGCCCGAAACTCTTCCGCTGGCCAAAACCTCACTTCCTATATATTATTCTTTACCTCCGGACCATTCCGGAACTCCTCGTGACGTCCGGGATCTCATCCGGGACTCCGAAAAACATTCGGTAACCACGTATATCTATTCCCTATAACCCTAGCATCATCGAACCTTAAGTGTGTAGACCCTACGCGTTCGGGAACCATGCAGACATGACCGAGACGTTCTCCGGCCAATAACCAACAGCGGGATCTGGATACCCATGTTGGCTCCCACATGTTCCACGATGATCTCATCGGATGAACCACGATGTCGGGGATTCAATCAATCCCGTATACAATTCCCTTTGTCAATCGGTATGTTACTTGCCCGAGATTCGATCGCCGGTATCCCAATACCTCGTTCAACCTCGTTACCGGCAACTCACTTTACTCGTTCTGTAACGCATGATCCCGTGGCTAACTCATTAGTCACATTGAGATCATTATGATGATGCATTATCGAGTGGGCCCAGAGATACCTCTCCGTCATACGGAGTGACAAATCCCAGTCTCGATTCGTGCCAACCCAACAGACACTTTCGGAGATACCTGTAGTGCACCTTTATAGTCACCCAGTTACGTTGTGACGTTTGGTACACCCAAAGCATTCCTACGGTATCCGGGAGTTGCACAATCTCATGGTCTAAGGAAACGATACTTGACATTTTAGAAAAGCTCTTAGCAAACGAACTACACGATCTTGTGCTATGCTTAGGATTGGGTCTTGTCCATCACATCATTCTCCTAATGATGTGATCCCGTTATCAATGACATCCAATGTCCATGGTCAGGAAACCATAACCATCTATTGATCAACGAGCTAGTCAACTAGAGGCTCGCTAGGGACATGTTGTGGTCTATGTATTCACACATGTATTACGATTTCCGGAAAACACAATTATAGCATGAACAATAGACAATTATCATGAACAAGGAAATATAATAATAACTATTTTATTATTGCCTCTAGGGCATATTTCCAACAGTCTCCCACTTGCACTAGAGTCAATAATCTAGTTCACATCACTATGTGATTGTAATGAATCCAACACCCATTGGGTTTGATCATATCTCGCTTGTGAGAGAGGTTATTAGTCAACGGGTCTGCAACATTCAGATCCATGTGTGCTTTACAAATCCCTATGTCATCTTGTAGATGCAGCTACCACGCGCTACTTGGAGCTATTCCAAATAACTGCTCTACTATACGAATGCGGTTTACTACTCAGGGTCATCCGGATTAGTGTCAAAGTTTGCATCGACGTAACCCTTTACGACGAACTGCTTTTCCACCTCCATAATCGAGAAAATTCCTTAGTCCACTAGATACTAAGGATAAGTTCGACCGGTGTCATGTGATCCATTCTCGGATCACTATTGTTACCCCTTGACTAACTCATGGCAAGGCACACTTCAGGTGCGGTACACAACATAGCATACTGTAGAGCCTACGTCTAAAGCATAGGGGACGACCTTCGTCCTTTCTCTCTCTTCTGCCGTGGTCAGGTCTTGAGTCTTACTCAATACTCACACCTTGTAACACGGCCAAGAACTCCTTCTTTGCTGGTCTGTTTTGAACTCCTTCAAAATCTTGTCACGGTATGTATTCATTTGGAAGTACTATTAAGCGTTTTTGATCTATCCTTATAGATCTTGATGCTCAATGTTCAAGTAGCTTAATCCAGGTTTTCCATTAAAAACACTTTTCAAATAACCCTATATGCTTTTCGTAAATTCTACATCATTTCCGATGTAAACAACATATACTCATCAGAAATTCTATAGTGCTCCCACTCACTTCTTTGGAAATAAAAGTTTCTCATAAACTTTGTAAAAACCCAAAATCTTTGATCATCTCATCAAAGCGTACATTCCAACTCCGAGATGCTT
The DNA here is from genome assembly GCF_018294505.1 of Triticum aestivum. Classification (NCBI taxonomy): domain Eukaryota; kingdom Viridiplantae; phylum Streptophyta; class Magnoliopsida; order Poales; family Poaceae; genus Triticum; species Triticum aestivum. The sequence continues at coordinate 540,077,178 of NC_057808.1, read as the reverse complement.
ACTCCAGTCCTTAGAAGGATTGCTGGAGCTTTGCATACTTGTTAGCATCTTTCAGGATTGTCAAAACCTTCTAGTTGTATCACATACAACCTTTCCTCAAGAAAATTGGGAAACAATGGTTTTTGACATCCTATCTGCAAGATTTCATAAATAATGCAGTAACTGCTAATATAATTTCAACAGACTCTTAGCATCGCTACGAGTGAGAAAATCTCATCGTAGTCAACTCCTTGAACTTGTCGGAAAACATCTTAACGACAGGTCGAGCTTTCTTAATGGTGACACTTACCATCATTGTCCGTCTTCCTTTTAAAATCCATCTGCACCCAACAGCCTTACGACCATCAAGTAGTTCTTCCAAAGTCCATACTTTGTTTTTATACATGGATCCTCTCTCGGATTTTATGGCCTCGAGCCATTAGTCGGAATCCGGGCCCACCATCGCTTCTCCATAGCTCGTAGGTTCATTGTTGTCTAGCAACATGACTTCCAAGACAGGATTACGTACCACTCTGAAGTAGTACGCATCCTTGTCGTCCTACGAGGTTTGGTAGTGACTTGATCCGAAGTTTCATGATCACTATCATAAGCTTCCACTTCAATTGGTGTAGGTGCCACGGGAACAACTTCTTGTGCCCTGCTACACACTAGTTGAAGTGACGGTTCAATAACCTCATCAAGTCTCCACTATCCTCCCACTCAATTCTTTCGAGAGAAACTTTTCCTCGAGAAAGGACATGTTTCTAGAAACAATCACTTTGCTTCCGGATCTGAAATAGGAGGTATACCCAACTGTTTTGGGTATTCTATGAAGATGCATTTATCCGGTTTGGGTTCGAGCTTATCAGCCTGAAACTTTTTCACATAAGCGTCGCAGCCCCAAACTTTTAAGAAACGACAGCTTAGGTTTCTCTAAACCATAGTTCATACGGTGTCGTCTCAACGGAATTGCGTGGTGCCCTATTTAAAGTGAATGCGGTTGTCTCTAATGCCTAACCCATAAACGATAGTGGTAATTCGATAAGAGACATCATGGTATGCACCATATCCAATAGGGTGCAGTTATGATGTTCGGACACACCATCACACTATGGTGTTCCAGGCGGTATTAGTCATGAAACAATTTCCACAATGTCTTAATTGTGTGCCAAACTCGTAACTCAGATATTCATCTCTATGATCATATCACAGCCATTTTATCCTCTTGTCACGACGATATTCAACTTCACTCTGAAATTACTTGAACCTTTCAATAATTCAGACTTGTGTTTCATCAAGTAAATATACTCAGCATCTATTCAAATCATCTGTGAAGTAAGAACATAACGATATCCACTGCATGCCTCGGCACTCATTGGACTGCACACATCAAAATGTATTACTTCCAACAGGTTGCTTTCTTGTTCCATCTTACTGAAAACGAGGCCTTTCAGTCATCTTGCCCATGTGGTATGATTTGCATGTCTCAAGTGATTCAAAATCAAGTGAGTCCAAACGGTCCATCTGTATGGACTTTCTTCATGCATATATACTAATAGACATGGTTCGCATGTCTCAATCTTTTCAAAAACGAGTGAGTCCAAAGATCCATCAACATGGAGCTTCTTCATGCGTTTTATACCAATATGACTCAAGTGGCAGTGCCACAAGTATGTGGTACTATCATTACTATCTTATATCTTTTGGCATGAACATGTGTATCACTACGATCGAGATACAATAAACCATTCATTTTAGGTGCAAGACCATTGAAGGTATTATTCAAATAGACAGAGTAACCATTATTCTCCTTAAATGAATAACCGTATTGCGATAAACATAATCCAATCATGTCTATGCTCAACGCAAACACCAAATAACAATTATTTAGGTTTAACACCAATCTCGATGGTAGAGGGTGCATGCGTTGCTTGATCACATCAACCTTGGAAACACTTCCAACACATATCGTCATCTCACCTTTAGCTAGTCTCAGTTTATTCCGTAGCCTTTTATTTCGAGTTACCAATACTTAGCAACCGAACCGGTATCTAATACCCTGGTGCTACTAGGAGTACTAGTAAAGTACACACTAATATAATGTATATCCAATATACTTCTGTCGACCTTGTCTGCCTTCTCATCTACCAAGTATCTAGGGTAGTTCTGCTTCAGTGACCGTTCCCCTCATTACAGAAGCACTTAGTCTCGGGTTTGGGTTCAACCTTGGGTTTCTTCACTAGAGCAGCAACTGATTTTCCGTTTCATGAAGTATCCCTTCTTTCCCTTGCCCTTCTTGAAACTAGTGGTTTTACTAACCATCAATAATTGATGCTCCTACTTGATTTCTACTTTCGCGGTGTCAAACATCGCGAGCTGCTCAAGGATCATCATGTCTATCCCTGATATGTTATAGTTCATCATGAAGCTCTAATAGCTTGGTGTCAGTGACTATGGAGAACCATCACTATCTCATCTGGAAGATTAACTCCCACTCGATTCAAGCGATTGTAGTACTCAGACAATCTGAGCACATGCTCAACGATTGAGCTTTTCTCCCTTAGTTTGCAGGCTTAAGAAACTTGTCAGAGGTCTCATACCTCTTGACGTGGGCACTAGTCTGAAATCCCAATTTCAGTCTTTGGAACATCTCATATTTTCTGCGACGTTTCAAAAATGTCTTTGGTGCCACAATTTTAAACCGTTAGCATCACACACTGAACTATCACGTAGTCATCAAAACGTGTATGTCAGATGTTTCGCAACATCTACAGACGACGCTCGAGGTTCAGCACACCGAGCGGTGTATTAAGGACATAAGCCTTCTGTGCAGCAATGAGGACAATCCTCAGTATACGGACCCAGTCCGCATAATCGCTACTGTCAACTTTCAACTAAATTTTCTCTAGGAACATATCTTAAACAGTAGAACTAAAGCGTAAGCTAGACATAATTTGCAAAGACCTTTTGACTATGTTCATGATAATTAAGTTCATCTAATCAAATTATTTAATGAATTCCCACTCAGACAGACATCCCTCTAGTCATCTAAGTGATACATGATCCGAGTCAACTAGGCCGTGTCCGATCATCACGTGAGACGGACTAGTCATCATCGGTGAACATCTCCATGTTGATCGTATCTACTATACGACTCATGTTCGACCTTTCGGTCTCTTGTGTTCCGAGGCCATGTCTGTACATACTAGGCTCGTCAAGTCAACCTAAGTGTTTCGCATGTGTAAATCTGGCTTACACACGTTGTATGCGAACGTTAGAATCTATCACACCCGATCATCACGTGGTGCTTCGAAACAACGAACCTTCACAACGGTGCACAGTTAGGGGGAACACATCTCTTGAAATTTTAGTGAGGGATCATCTTATTTATGCTACCGTCGTTCTAAGCAAATAAGATGTAAACATGACAAACATCACATGCAAATCATAAAGTGACATGATATGGCCAATATCATCTTGCGCCTTTTGATCTCCATCTGCGAGGCGCGGCATGATCACCTTCGTCACCGGCATGACACCATGATCTCCATCATCATGATCTCCATCATCGTGTCTTCATGAAGTTCTCTCGCCAACTATTACTTCTACTACTATGGCTAACGATTAGCAATAAATTAAAGTAATTACATGGCGTTTTCATTGACACGCAGGTCATACAATAAATTAAGACAACTCCTATGGCTTCTGCCGGTTGTCATACTCATCGACATGCAAGTCGTGATTCCTATTACAAGAACATGATCAATCTCATACATCACATATATCATTCATCACATCCTTTTGGCCATATCACATCACATAGCATACCCTGCAAAAACAAGTTAGACGTCCTCTAATTGTTGTTGCATGTTTTAAGTGGCTGCTATGGGTTTCTAGCAAGAACGTTTCTTACCTACGCAAAAGCCACAACGGTGATATGCCCATTGCTATTTACCCTTCATAAGGACCCTTTTCATCGAATCTGATCCAACTAAAGTGGGAGAGACAGACACCCGCTAGCCACCTTATGCATCAAGTGCATGTCAGTCGGTGGAACCTGTCTCACATAAGAGTACGTGTAAGGTCGGTCCGGGCCGCTTCATCCCACAATGCCGCCGAATCAAGATAAGACTAGTAACGGTAAGCAAATTGAACAAATCATCGCCCACAACTACTTTGTGTTCTACTCGTGCATAGAATCTACGCATAGACCTAGCTCATGATGCCACTGTTGGGGAACGTAGCAGAAATTCAAAATTTTCTACGCACCACCAAGATCAATCTATGGAATAACTAGCAACGAGAGAGAGAGGGGAGTGCATCTTCATACCCTTGAAGATCGCGATGCGGAAGCGTTGCAAGAACGCGGTCGGTGGAGTCGTACACGAAGCGATTCAGATCGCTGCCGAATCCGATCTAAGCACCGAACAACGGTGCCTCCGCGTTCAACACACATGCAGCCCGGTGACGTCTCCCGTGCCTTGATCCAGCAAGAAGAGAGGGAGAGGTTGGGGAAGACTCTGTCCAGCAGCAGCACAAAGGCATGGTGGTGATGGAGGAGCGTGGCACTCCAGCAGGGCTTCGCCAAGCACTGCGAGAGACGAGGAGGGAGAGGGGTAGGGCTGCGCCAAGAGAGAGGGAGACTCGTGTCTATGGCAGCCCCAAAACCCCCACTATATATACGGGAAGGGGAGGGGCTGCGCCCCCATCTAGGGTTCCCCCGCTAGGGGTGGCGGCCAGCCCTAGATGCATCTGAGGGGGCGGCCAGAGGGGGAGAGAGGGGGGGCGCACCCTAGGTGGGCCTTAGGCCCATCTAAGCCTAGGGTTTTCCCCCTGCCCCTGTTCCATGCGCCTTGGGCCTCTTGTGGGAGGCGCACCAGCCCACCTAGGGGCTGGTCCCTTCCCACACTTGGCCCACGCAGGCCTCCGGGGTTGGTGGCCCCTCCCGGTGGACCCCCGGAACCCTCCGGTGGTCCCGGTACATTACCGGTGACGCCCGAAACTCTTCCGCTGGCCAAAACCTCACTTCCTATATATTATTCTTTACCTCCGGACCATTCCGGAACTCCTCGTGACGTCCGGGATCTCATCCGGGACTCCGAAAAACATTCGGTAACCACGTATATCTATTCCCTATAACCCTAGCGTCATCGAACCTTAAGTGTGTAGACCCTACGGGTTCGGGAACCATGCAGACATGACCGAGACGTTCTCCGGCCAATAACCAACAGCGGGATCTGGATACCCATGTTGGCTCCCACTTGTTCCACGATGATCTCATCGGATGAACCACGATGTCGGGGATTCAATCAATCTCGTATACAATTCCCTTTGTCAATCGGTATGTTACTTTCCCGAGATTCGATCGCCGGTATCCCAATACCTCGTTCAACCTCGTTACCGGCAACTCACTTTACTCGTTCCGTAACGCATGATCCCGTGGCTAACTCATTAGTCACATTGAGATCATTATGATGATGCATTATCGAGTGGGCCCAGAGATACCTCTCCGTCATACGGAGTGACAAATCCCAGTCTCGATTCGTGCCAACCCAACAGACACTTTCGGAGATACCTGTAGTGCACCTTTATAGTCACCCAGTTACGTTGTGACGTTTGGTACACCCAAAGCATTCCTACGGTATCCGGGAGTTGCACAATCTCATGGTCTAAGGAAACGATACTTGACATTAGAAAAGCTCTTAGCAAACGAACTACACGATCTTGTGCTATGCTTAGGATTGGGTCTTGTCCATCACATCATTCTCCTAATGATGTGATCCCGTTATCAATGACATGCAATGTCCATGGTCAGGAAACCATAACCATTTATTGATCAACGAGCTAGTCAACTAGAGGCTCACTAGGGATATGTTGTGGTCTATGTATTCACACATGTATTACGATTTCCGGAAAACACAATTATAGCATGAACAATAGACAATTATCATGAACAAGGAAATATAATAATAACCATTTTATTATTGCCTCTACGGCATATTTCCAACAGTCTCCCACTTGCACTAGAGTCAATAATCTAGTTCACATCACTATGTGATTGTAATGAATCCAACACCCATTGGGTTTGATCATATCTCGCTTGTGAGAGAGGTTATTAGTCAACGGGTCTGCAACATTCAGACCCGTGTGTGCTTTACAAATCTCTATGTCATCTTGTAGATGCAGCTACCACGCGCTACTTGGAGCTATTCCAAATAACTGCTCTACTATATGAATGCGGTTTACTACTCAGGGTCATCCGGATTAGTGTCAAAGTTTGCATCGACGTAACCCTTTACGACGAACTCCTTTTCCACCTCCATAATCGAGAAAATTCCTTAGTCCACTAGATACTAAGGATAAGTTCGACCGGTGTCATGTGATCCATTCCCGGATCACTATTGTACCCCTTGACTAACTCATGGCAAGGCACACTTCAGGTGCGTTAACAACATAGCATACTGTAGAGCCTACGTCTAAAGCATAGGGGACGACCTTCGTCCCTTCTCTCTCTTCTGCCGTGGTCAGGTGTTGAGTCTTACTCAATACTCACACCTTGTAACACAGCCAAGAACTCCTTCTTTGCTGATCTGTTTTGAACTCCTTCAAAATCTTTTCACGGTATGTATTCATTTGAGAGTACTATTAAGCGTTTTTGATCTATCCTTATAGATCTTGATGCTCAATGTTCAAGTAGTTTAATCCAGGTTTTCCATTGAAAAACACTTTTCAAATAACCCTATATTTTTTCAGAAATTCTACATCATTTCCGATGTCAACAACATATACTCATCAGAAATACTATAGTGCTCCCACTCACTTCTTTGGAAATACAAGTTTCTCATAAACTTTGTAAAAACCCAAAATCTTTGATCATCTCATCGAAGCGAACATTCCAACTCCGAGATGCTTACTCCAGTCCTTAGAAGGATTGCTGGAGCTTTGCATACTTGTTAGCATCTTTCAGGATTGTCAAAACCTTCTAGTTGTATCACATACAACCTTTCTTCAAGAAAATCGTCGAGGAAACAATGGTTTTTGACATCCTATTGCAAGATTTCATAAATAATGCAGTAACTGCTAATATAATTTCAACAGACTCTTAGCATCTCTACGAGTGAGAAAATCTCATCGTAGTCAACTCCTTGAACTTGTCGGAAAACATCTTAACGACAAGTCGAGCTTTCTTAATGGTGACACTTACCATCATTGTCCGTCTTCCTTTTAAAATTCATCTGTACCCAACAGCCTTACGACCATCAAGTAGTTCTTCCAAAGTCCATACTTTGTTTTTATACATGGATCCTCTCTCGGATTTTATGGCCTCGAGCCATTAGTCGGAATTCGGGCCCACCATCGCTTCTCCATAGCTCATAGGTTCATTGTTGTCTAGCAACATGACTTTCAAGACAGGATTACGTACCACTCTGAAGTAGTACGCATCCTTGTAGTCCTACGAGGTTTGGTAGTGACTTGATCCGAAGTTTCATGATCACTATCATAAGCTTCCACTTCAATTGGTGTAGGTGCCACAGAAACAACTTCTTGTGCCCTGCTACACACTAGTTGAAGTGACGGTTCAATAACCTCATCAAGTCTCCACCATCCTCCCACTCAATTCTTTCGAGAGAAACTTTTCCTCGAGAAAGGACATGTTTCTAGAAACAATCACTTTGCTTCTGGATCTGAAATAGGAGGTATACCCAACTGTTTTGGGTATTCTATGAAGATGCATTTATCCGCTTTGGGTTCGAGCTTATCAGCCTGAAACTTTTTCACATAAGCGTCGCAGCCCCAAACTTTTAAGAAACGACAGCTTAGGTTTCTCTAAATCATAGTTCATACGGTGTCGTCTCAACGGAATTGCGTGGTGCCCTATTTAAAGTGAATGCGGTTGTCTCTAATGCCTAACCCATAAACGATAGTGGTAATTCGATAAGAGACATCATGGTATGCACCATATCCAATATGGTGCAGTTATGATGTTCGGACACACCATCACACTATGGTGTTCCAGGCGGTATTAGTTGTGAAACAATTTCCACAATGTCTTAATTGTGTGCCAAACTCATAACTCAGATATTCATCTCTATGATCATATCACATCCATTTTATCCTCTTGTCACGACGATCTTCAACTTCACTCTGAAATTACTTGAACCTTTCAATAATTCAGACTTGTGTTTCATCAAGTAAATATAAGGGGGCCTAATAAATCCGGACGGAGCTAGTACTACGTACAGCACGCTAGCCTAAATTAAGCATCGTCGTCGGAGATGTTCATGATGGTCGTGTGGGGTGCCGAGTAGTTGGGCGCGTCGGATGGCTCCGGCTCCTCCTCTTCATCCATATGCGCGAGCATCTCGTCGACGTTCGCGGCATCCGCCTCCTGCAGATGACGACGCTTGGCCTTCGCCGCCGATTGTGAACAGAGGGAGTCGAGGATCATCTGCTGCTCCGCCTACAGATCCGCGGCCCCAGCATCCCCTACATCCTGCTCCTTCTCCTCCAGCTCCTCCTTCAGAGCTACCACATTCGGAGGTAGCCCCCTGGCAATCCGGGCTTCGCGCCTTGCCAGTATCTGCTCAAGACGCTACTGCCGATGCTCCGGCGTTCGATACGTTGCCCGGCGGCATGGGGGCATGCCAACTAGCGGAAAGTGGCGGCAGCGACGGACGGGAGGGGGGGAATCGGGATGGGTAGGGTTTCGGTGCCGGCGTTTGGATCAAATAACCGGACTATGGCCTCGGGCGGCGAGCCGCAGCAGTGCCACGCGACATTCACACCCCTATCGGAGGAGACGCTCATCGGGCCCTTGAGTTTCCGGGTGATTCCATGTGGGCCCAGGCCATCACTTCGATGTGGCGGTTGCACCCGAGCACGCCCGGGCGCCCCATATCCGCCCCAGATTTGGCTAAATATGATGGGTGTCGGTCCGGACATTTGAGGTCTGTTTGAGGCGCCCATCTGGATCGCCTTTTTGTGATCGGCCAGTGACGGATCATCCGCCCGGACGTTTGAGACGGGTTTGAGGGATGTTGTAACCTTGGTACAGAAAGAGAGCGGTGTAGCTTATAAACACACATGAACTCCAAAGATCCTATTGCAACTGGGTCGTTTCCCATGGATACGAGTTACACTTACACGTCACGAAAAGAAATAGTGTGTTTACTTCAAATCCAATAATATGCTTTTAGAGGCACATAACGTATTGCCACGGAGAGTTGTTTGCCACAACGAGAGAGAAAGAGAGTTCAAGCGCCCAAATTTCCTTTACGTACTCCCGTTTGAAGAGATGTGGGCCCATCGAGGCTGCCACATGACATCATCTGTGTTGGATATAAATATGCTATAGGCTGAGCTGATGTGGTACTTGAGACCATTACTAGGTGATGCCCCCATTGTACTATCTCCGTTTCTTTTTAGTTTGCATATAAGATTTGGTCAAAGTCAAACTTTGTAAAGTTTCACTAGCTTTGTAGGAAAATATATCAACATTCACACTATGGAATCAATATTATCAGATGCATGATGAAATTAATTCTCATAACATATAACTTTAGTATTGTAGAGGTTAATATTTTTTCTATAAAGTTAGTCAAACTTTATAAAGTTTGACTTTGACCAAATCTTATATGCGGACTAAAAAGTAACGGAGGGAGTACCTGTCATGAGGAAATAATTGCTTGGGACGACCTCGGGGCGACCCTCCCGCTGAAGCTTCCAGAGTATCAAGACGTTAAATCTTGGCGTTTGTCCCCTTCGGGATGCTTCTCCGTTGGGTCGGCATATTGCACCTTATGTAGTGTGCCAACTCTTGCATGGACCCGTTTTCTTGGTGCAAATGAGAGGCTATGGACATGGTTGAGTTTTTGAAACTCGGGTCAACCAGACAGGGAGGACTAGATGCCTCTTCTGATTAGTGTTCATGGTAATGACCTGGACCATTTTGACGACATGAGCAAAATGGTTACCGAGCTGGTCTAATCCCATTTTCAAATTCCTGCCCCTTTTTACAGCATTGGCACCTGCCCTCTAGGCCATGGGACCAGGACTGGCTTCGCAACATGTCTTGCTTCTCCGGCTGGCCACTAATCTACCAAACCTTTGTGTATGTTTTCCCTTTTTATTTGGGAATGTTTGTGATGTTACTTCAACATACTTATATTTTACCTTCTTGTACTTGTACTTAATTTATGTACATGGTGATTGCTTTATCTATAAAGCGGGGCAAAAGCCTGTTTCTGGAAAAGAAAGAATGTGTTTAATACAGATCTAATAATATGCTTTTGGTGGCATATAACGCATGTCTCAACGAACTTATTTTTTTAAGGTTTGCTAGAGAGGAGGCAATAGCTTTCCCCTGACTTGTCGGCACCGCCACGGGTTAACCTGGCCTCCGCCATTCACGGCGTCCGCGGGAGGATTCGGGAACTCCAATCTGGGTGTCACGGTTCCTATCTTCCATAATTTTTTCTTCAAAATTTTTGTGACTTTTAAAGTGAGATTTTGATTTTCGAAGTACCAAGAGCATGTCACATGTGCGATTATAGGATGTGTTTTCCGATCAAATTTTTTTACTTTCCTCTTCCGTTGCATGCAGTGCTATCCAATTGCATCTGACTGGAAAAATGTTGTTCAATCATTCAAGAAGAAGATAAGTTGGGTATTCGAGGGCATTTGTAAAGGTAATATTGGTTTTTGTCTACTTAATCTATGTGTGTTGATGAAGTGATCACGCATATGTTTTCTCTTTTGATCTGAATTTGCAGGAAGAGGTAACATTATATAAAAGATGCTATCTTGGGCTCTAGAGGCCCCCTCCCCCTCTTTTGCTGTCTCATGATGGAACGTCTTAATTGTAGATGTTCTACATGCGTGATTTTTCATACTTTGTTGTCTAGAATGATTACTACCCCTTAAACCTTGTGCAGAAAGAGAGTGGTATAGATTATAGATTGATATAAGAACATAAAGCACATGAACTCCGAGGATCATAATGAAACTAAGTCGATTCCTATAAAACTCGCATACCTCTATATTCCAAGTTGGGTTTGCTAGACATGAACAACTGGTTTTTGATGGGGTACTACACGCAGATGAATTGTTGGAGGTGGATGTGTCACATTCACATTCTAATTACTTGTGCACTCAGTTATTTTCTTCCTAGCTCGCTTCTGAATGTTGGTGCCATATACTCTGCATAACCATAAACAACAATGTGTGATAGTTAGAATGGATCATTGAGGGTATTTTTGATTAGTATGATTCCTAACACATGGATAAAAAACATACATGATTTAGCATCAAAGAGTTTTATGCATGCCCTAGGAAGAGCAAAGGATTTGTAGAAAGATATTTTAGTGGATAAATTTTTCCTTGAAAATATAGTGCGAAAGAATACCTTACCAAAAATGACTTAAGATTCTCTAAGTGCGAATCAAAATGGTCCGGACATGAATAATCCCTTAGGTAACATCTCAATGGAAATATTATCTTTTGTGTACAACACTTCCTCCGTTCGAAATCCATTGCCCATTAGATTTCATTAGGACAAACATTAGATCAACAACTACACAACTACTGCCTCCGTCCCAAATTTGTTCACTTAGATGTGTCTAGATATGGATGTATCTAACACTAAAATGTGTCTCGATACATCCGTATCTACACAAATCTAAGACAACTAATTTAGGACAGAGGTAATAGAATATAACTTTCTTGATATAATTTAATGACATTAATTTTATAAGTATAATATAATGACATTTCTGTTAATAGTAATAGTTGGTTAACGTTTATCCTACTATTAAAAGAATTTCATTATTAATTGTTACTATATTATACTTATAAAAGTAATATCCTTTTATAAGTATAATATAATGACATTTTTGTCATTAGAATATTATACTTATAAAGGTAATAATTGGTTAACGTTTATCCTACTATTAACTATTCCCTTCGCATTTGGAAGAAAGGCATGAAAAAACATCCCCTTTTGAGCAAATAAGGGCGCAAGGAAGATTACTAACGTAGTAACGCTAGACTGACATACTAACCCCGTTTATTCCATTCTCCATCCTAAAGATCCCGCTCGGCATTAGGTCCCCTTTCACACAAACCCCTTGATCCTATTGTCTTCATCCTTTAGAAGCATCACACCATCCGCGCATGAGAATCAGGGGGAAGTGAAATGACAAGCCCACTTTTCCATCCTTAATCTTCACGCTCGGGGGTAAATATGGGGAAACAATGCCAGTGATTTCCCTCCTTATTCCTCGTGCTCAAGGTTTCACGCATTTCTTTCATTCACAAACGAATGGAGTAGTAGGTGGGGATATCTTTTACAAAGAACAGATTAATTATGAGTAATTCAAATGTAGTGTTGCACAATAGCAACTCTTTTGCAAGTAAGACATTCTCTTCTATAAGGCTATTTTGGGAACTCCTTGTCGGGTCTTCTCCCCATCGGCCACACTGACCACTATGACAACAAGGCCCCTCACGCGCACACACGTCGATTGGACTCAAGTCGAGTGTAGCGCACTCTAGTGGAGACTACCAGAGTAGCTATGGACCAAGCCTCCGCGGCCGCAACCTTGTTATCCCGACCACATGGGCAGCGCTGCCATAGCAACTCGGCACATGCTCCAACTGATCCTCCGTGAAATTTGTTTTGTGATATGATTGATGCGTATTGTGTCTATGTCGTATTTATTTTTTTGGATTTTGTCATGGAATTGTCACGGCAGATGTCCTTAGTGTCAGGACTTAGTCGCGAGGCCAACGCATCTACGTGGTAGCTTGAGAGGGGTTGAGAGGAATCGAGAGACGCAACACAAGACAAGGATTTAGACAGCTTCGGGCCCCGGGAAACATCATCCGGTAACGACCCTACATGCTGTTTGAGGCTAGGTCTCATTATGATCACGGAAGAGTCGTCGGGAACCGGCTCTCGGTGTCTAGCCCTAGAGATTGTTTCCTGTTCCCCCCCTCTTGGGGTGCCCTGCCCCTCCTTATATAAGTTAGAGGGGCGGGTTACATGTGAAGTCCTAGTAGGATTAGGACTAGTCTATCTTTCCTTACAAGTTGAATACAAGTCCGGGTATCACTTCCTTGTAAAGGAAATAATCCTCACGCCTTTCATCTTAAGCCGGCCCACCAGAGTATAAGCCAGCCTGCTGGGCCTTGGGCCTTGTCGTCCGTCTGATCCGTCCGCCGGGTCTCCAGTGAGTCACAATGTCCAGGCGGGTTACCTGTGAATCACCATGTTCGGGCGGATCACCAGTGAGTCGCCAAGCTCTAGCCAGGTCTCTGGTGAATCGCCAAGTCTGGCCAGGTCTCTGGTGAGATGCCAAGTCTGGTCGGGTCATACCGCGGGGTATATCCCCGACATTAGCCCCCAGTTTAATTTGGATTTATCCATGTTAAACTGATCCTGCAAAATAACTGAAGAACAAAACTTGACAGGTTGTGCTTCGGGTTAAATACTCTTGTAAGCCGGCACTTCATCATCCTTAAGTCCTTGACATTTTCTCCTGGAATATCCGGGTCAATAGGCCAGCTTCATAATCCATTTGCTGAGATTGGCTCTTATAAAGAAATATTATACGAAATAATCCATTTGAATCGGTTTCCAAAACTCCGGCTTAATAAACATCTTAGACTCAAGATTCATCTGGTGATCCGCCAGTTTAAAGATGTAGAGGCTGGCTAGTTATAATTGCCAAAATTACCGTCTTGTAAATATTGATAACACCGGGTCATAGCTGTTGCCGACGCCGGGTCATTATTATTGGTGACACCGGGTCATGCTTGTTGCAAACACCGGGTCAATCTGGTCTGCTCCAAACTGAGAATTTGAAGATTTTTTCTCCCTTATATGCATATCACCTGTAGCCCCCAAGTGTTAAGAGGAGAACATAGTGATAACTTAAGACTTGCTTCAATATAAGTGTTGCAACCTTGAAGAAAACCGGGTTATTCATCTCAATCATTAGTCATAAACTGAATATTCCACATATGTAGCCCCCCAAGTGCCGGGTTGTCATGCTTGCAGCAACCTGTGACTTGTAATTGCCTTATGCTCATAAAAACTTGAACCAGTGTAGCCCCCAAGGGCCGGCTCATTATATGATAATGAGCAGGGACTTTGTAAATATAATCATGTAAACTTGCCCAGCAATGTGTAGCCCCCAAGGGCCGGGTCAGTAAGATATTACCGAGCTGGGACTTTGTATATGATTCATTTATAATAACAGCATATGATGTAATCTCCACCATGAGGCTTGAACCCACGTCCACAAGGTTAAGAGCTTTGTACTCTACCAACTGATTAGTGGATCTTTCAATATAATAGATTAAGGCTTGTGTACCTTGAATTTTCGACAGGAGCAATTGGTAGCCCCCAAGGGCCGGCTCATTTAGAATGTGATGAGTCGGGTCTTCAATAAGTTGAGCAAACAATGACTTTGCATTAGCCCCCAAGTGCCATGGTTCATGCTGGCAGTAACATGGGACTTGCATATTCGATGTAATATAAATTTGAATAATATAGCCTCCAAGTGCCGGGTCGTAAGCCTGCAGCGACACGGGACAATTCCTTCCATTGTAGAATAAATCATATCCATTGATAAAATAATAGCCATTGCGCCAAAGCGACTTTGAATACCTCATCTGTTGATAAGTCAATCTGGAGTTTAAATACCCGACAGCTCTTGGCCGATGGCGATTTAATACGCCTCCATTGTAAGCCGGAATTTGTACAACCCGGCGGCTTATAGCCTTTGAGAAAATCAAGAATTGATAACCCTTTTGAGACACCAATTTCAATTTTTGATGATGGGCTTGAATTTAATCATTTATGTAAGTCATAGCTCCGTAAATCCTGCAGAGTTTAAACAACATATGCCCTGGCGACTTAACGTCAAAAACCAGGGCGTGTAACCACCCAAATGTAGTCTTATCCTGCACATAATTAGATCACAAGATCCCTTGGCGGTTTACCGCAGGGCGGGTCATAATATCTCACATATAACCATTGATGTGTAACAAGGAGTCACAGATAATAATATTATACCTGTGATATTGAATTAGTACTGCCGGTTTACATGACCTGTGCAGTATGGGTGATAACCCAATCCTTAGAAGCCAATGCTTCCACATAGATGATGATTGTCATAAGTCGGCGACTTATCATCGAAAATCAAGCCGGGTTTAAATAGAAACCACTCATATACACTTTAGATGTGTTCAAAGAGCTTCAAATAAAATCCCAAAAATTGTTTGCAAAAAGGGACTTCAAAAATTCTGAGGCTTCTGATTCGAATACGATCAGAAAACCATCCCAAAGGGGTTAAGCTAAGATTCGAGTACGATCATATAGCCCCCAGTGGCTTTGGCATTGTCGATCAAGAGGGTACCGACAGCTATGTTCTCTTTGGTTCGAATACGACCTATGTTTGAACAGGAAGCCCCCAAATGACTTTGAGAGTTGTTTAACGACGCTGATTTGAATACGATCCACGTCGGTTCCCAAAGGGGGTTGAGCTATGATTCGAATACGATCAAGAAGCCCCCCAGTGAGCTCGGCAGTGTGCCAATCAAAAGGATACCGACAGCTATGTTCTCTTTGGTTCGAATACGACCTATGTTTCAACAGGAAGCCCCCTAGTGATCATGAGAATATTTAACGACTCTAATTCGAATACGATCAGGGTCACACCAAAAGGGTTAAGCTAAATTCGAATACGATCAGCTCCCAATGGTCATTAAAGCAGGGTACCTATATTTGAGTTATGCTTTGTAACAGACTCTCTTTGGTCCCTTTAATTTTTCCTGAGAACTCGAACTTTGCGAGAGATAAATTCTTGTTGAACCGGAAAAACCGGATATTGAGAGTTTCAAAGCTTCGTGATAAACAAATTTACCTTGAACTGGATTTGAGGGCTTCAAAACTTTGTGGCAGATAAATTTCCCTTGAACCGGATTTTAAACCGGATATTTAAGAGCTTCGGTGCTTTGTGGGAGATGTCAAGTCTCTTGAGCCGAATCTAAACCGGAATCCTTCTTTTTAAGCCGGAAATTTTCTGACGGCCTTTAAACTTTTCACCAATATGGCGGTAGCCTCCGGGACCGGATTATTTTTCCCTCCAATGACCCGGAGTTCTTGAATGCATTGAAACCGACCAATGCTGCCGAGTCATATCATTGTAGCCCCCGAGTCTCAAGACGACTCGAGGAGTTGGCTTGAGATTCTCCATATTGACCATAGCATAAGGTGTACATCATTGATGTTGGTAGCGCGATGTGAATCCACAGAAGGTTGAGGTGACTGTGGCGAGTTATAAATGATCCCGTATGAGCCGTGTCAGCAACTCGGCCAATGGTTCCTTCCAACTGGATGTTTTGAAGTTAACCAAACTGTAGTGGCGGTGACTTGTGCGCATGCCCATTGAGCCGTCCAGTGCCGACGGTGGCTGATAACACATGAAAATTTTCCTCCAAGCTGTTGGAAGAAAAACGGGCTTCCCAAGCAGTGACTTGCTCATATTCAATAATCCGCTCATGCAGACAAATGCAGTCCTGGTGTGTCGATGTAGACCAGGCCGCAATAGACGGATGGAAAAGACGACCGCCGCATCAGAGGCAGCTCAAACAGATGAACCGGCTGCGGCGCTGTAAACCGGCGCGAGCGAGTCAACCATGTTTGTTTTGACGTAGTGAACAAATGTCCTGCATCAACAATAGTACAGACCAAGGCAAAGATAAACTGCTCTTTGACAAAAATACTATTTATTAAGAACAAACTTGGATGAATATCACCTGATTCGCCCGGGCAACAGATGAGCCGGCCACGGCACAGTAATCCGGTGTGGACGGGCGAGTCGGCCGCGGGGGTGAATCGGCCGCAGGAGCAGACAGATGAATCGGCCGCGGCGTTGTAAACCGGTGCGGACGAGCAAATTGTCCTCCCCGTGGTAAGCCGATGCGGACGCGTGAACCGGTCGCGAGGGCGGGCGGGCGAGTCGTTTGTGGTGCTGCAATGCAGCGCGGACGGGCGAGTCGGCCGACGCGTTGACGTAATCCGGATCATGACACGCCAGTCCGTGAAGCCGCGCGGTACCGCCGAATGTGCCTCTGTGGCATAACACCACTTTGTAATGAATAATTCTCCTGCATATGAAAATACCGTAGAGCAGAGTCGTTGTGCTCATAGTAATTAAAGTATACTAAGAAAATGCATAGGAGAAATAACACCTGATGTGTCTAGGCCGGAAGTAATCCGCCATAAAGTTAATCACAGGTGAGTCAACCGTAGCACTGAAAACCGGTGCGGTCGAGAGAGCCGGCCACGGCGTTGTAAACCGGCGCGGACAGGTGAGTCGGCCGTATGTTGATGTAGTGAACAATTGTCCTCGGGTGAGCCGGCCGCGGCATTGCAAGCCAGCGCGGACGGGCAAGCCAATCGCGGGTGCGGTAAGCCACGTGAATAGGAGAGTCGGCCGCGGGGGCGGACGGGTAAGTTGTCCGTCCCATCGTAAGTCGGCGCAGACGTGTGAGCCGGCCGCGAGGACGGACGGGCAAATCGTCCATAGCGTTGTAAGGTGGCGCGGCAGACGAGTCGGCTGCGGGCATGGTAAACCGTGCGAACAGCGAGTCAACCGCGGGCGTGGTCCAAGTGAGTTGATGTAGATCAGACCACAGGTTGTGCACGATCGTTCGGCATCAGCGTCCGAGCGGACACGGCCGTGGTGTATCGTCGTAAACCGGCACGTGCGTCCACCGGGTACACCGGCGAAGTGCGGACGGTGAAGCGGCCTCACGCTTATAGATTAAACTGCGCATAAACATGTACAAATTAAAAGTACAAAAATTCTTGATAGAATTAATCCGCCTGAACAATTTTTATCAGGAAAAATATCACCTGAGGATAAATTCCATTCAACAGCCAATGCGGCTGACGGTGGGCGGATCAGCAAGGTCCGATTTGGGCGGCTCAGCAGAAGAAAACAGTGCAGGCGCGGCGGCGTGTCAACAAGGTCCACAGCAGGGCCGGAAAGCAGCCCCGGCGGGTTGCGGTGTATAAGACGGCGACGACTCGGAAGCCGCGGAAGCGCACGCGAGGCGGCGGGGACAGGCACTTCGAAACGAGGCCGCTGGGGTTAAAAGAATCCGGGTCGTTACCGGCTCTGTTTCCTGATCATATCTGCTTTGACCGAGTTTTCTTTTAACCTGATTTTGTTTTCGATGTAGATTGGATCTTTGCCTGACGCCGACGCACATAACCATTGACAGTAATCTTCTTGCCGCGGTTGTAGGCGGCGGCTCAACAGCAATCCCTACTTTCTTCAATCATACTTTTTCCAATGCTGGTTCTTCTTTTCCTGGTCAATCGCGAGCTTCTAGATCCCTGAAAGAAATCCCTCCAAGAACTCAACACCACCGTGCGCAGCCCCACGGTGGATGCCAACTGTCGTGGAATTGTCACGGCAGATGTCCTTAGTGTCAGGACTTAGTGGCGAGGCCAACGCATCTATGTGGTAGCTTGAGAGGGGTTGAGCGGAATCGAGAGACGCAACACAAGACAAGGATTTAGACAGCTTAGGGCCCGGGAAACATCATCCGGTAACGACCCTACATGCTGTTTGAGGCTAGGTCTCATTATGATCACGGGAGAGTCGCCGGGAACCGGCTCTCGGTGTCTAGCCCTAGAGATTGTTTCTTG
>NC_057808.1:540057012-540058208 GCF_018294505.1 Triticum aestivum | reverse complement strand
CTTGGGGTGCCTTGCCCCTCCTTATATAAGTTAGAGGGGCGGGTTACATGTGAAGTCCTAGTAGGATTAGGACTAGTCTATCTTTCCTTACAAGTTGAATACAAGTCCGGGTATCACTTCCTTGTAAAGGAAATAATCCTCACGCCTTTCATCTTAAGTCGGCCCACCAGAGTATAAGCCAGCCTGCTGGGCCTTGGGCCTTGTCGTCCGTCTGATCCGCCCGCCGGGTCTCCAGTGAGTCACAATGTCCAGGCGGGTTACCTGTGAATCGCCATGTTCGGGCGGATCACCAGTGAGTCGCCAAGCTCTAGCCATGTCTCTGGTGAATCGCCAAGTCTGGCCAGGTCTCTGGTGAGATGCCAAGTCTGGCCGGGTCATACCGCGGGGTATATCCCCGATAGATTTGGTCAAAGTCAAACTTTGTAAAGTTTGACCAACTTTGTACAAAAAATATCAACATCTACAATACTAAAGCTATATGGTATGAAAATTAATTTTATGATGCATCTAATAATATTGATTTCATATTGTGAATCTTGATACTTTTTCTATAAACTTAGTCAAAGTTAACAAAGTTTGACTTTGACCAAATCTTATATGCGGACTAAAAAGAAACGGAGGGAGTACATTATAACTTTCTCAATATAATCTAAGGACACGGATTTTAGGTTGCTTAAAATATTACTTTATAGGTAGTAATTTGTTAAAGTTTTCATGGTATTAACTACTTCCTCTGCATTTGTAAGAAAGGCGTGAAAATGCCTTCTTTTGCACAAAAGAAGGGCATAAGGAGGGTTACTGGCGGTACATGGACAAATATAACTCCAGGTATCCCATTCTCCATCTCAAAAAGTCTTGCATTAAACAATTAGCCTTGGGCTCGGGGGTAAACATGGAAAATAATTAATTCCCACGCCCAAGATTTTAAACCTTCTTTTAGGGTAGTTTTTACTCCTTTCTTTCCGTACGGAGGGAGTAGCAGGGGCATCGTTTAGCAGAAAAAAGAATTACTTCAGTAATTCAAATATGTTACTTCCTAAAATATAGTCTAGTGTCCACTATACTTCATGACATTTGAAAATATGTTGCATATTAGGTTTTGTTAGGGTAAACCTTTGATCAACGACTACACCAGTAGACTATAGCATCCATGATATAATCTAATGAGTGAGGACATCAATTTTGTGTTTCTTACA
>NC_057808.1:540038093-540056552 GCF_018294505.1 Triticum aestivum | reverse complement strand
CACACACACACACATATAAAGTAATCATTCATCAAAGTTTGTCCTAGTATTAGGTACCCATCCATACTAAAAATTGTGAACAATGTTTACATACCAAATATTTTTTAGATCTGTGATTTTTTTAGAAAACAGAAGCATTTTTCCAAATTTCAAGACAAAATTTGGAAACGCGACCAATTTTTAAAATCCACAAACTTCCTTTTTTAATATGCAAACATTTCTCGAAATCCACAGACTTTTTTTAAATACACAAACGTTTTTTGAACCTGTGAACAATATTTAAAAATTAGAATTTTTTTTTGAAAACACAATAATTTTGAAAATTTTGGACACATTTTTATATTCTTAACACATTTAAAAAATGAGAAAAAAATCAAAATTAAAAAACAGAAAAATGTTCACACGAGCAAATTTTGAAACTACTTTTTAAAAAACACTAACAATATTTGAAATTTTGAACTTTTTTTAAAATTGTGAACAATTTTTAAAAGCGTGAAGAAAATTTTGAAACTGCAAACATTTTTCGGAAAATGTGAACAAATTTAGAACTTTTGAACATTTTGTTAAACACGAACTATTCTTGAAAACATTGTTTGAAAAAAATTAATAATTTTTTTATATGTTGAACATTTTGTGAAATTTATGATTTTTCTTCACAGAAACAGAAAATCAAAAAAGAGAAACCCAACTAAAACTGAAACAATCAGACAAACATGTTTAAGACCCTTGTAGAAGGTTCCAAATACCAGACAGGAACCTTTCGGAAGATTCACAATATCAGTGGCTCGAACGCTCAGATGGGCCAGCCCATTATACGATCCGGCGTGTGATTCCTAACTATTTGCCACAAAATGCGGCAAATAGGAACCATGTGCGTTCGGCAAGTAGCGTCAAACAGATGGCGCCACGCACAGGAGGCTGCCCGACTAGGCCGGCACATTGTCGTGCACGGAAACTGGGAAAAAATTCACCCAAAAAAGAATGGCAGTGCAGATCGAACCTTGTAACTGCTGCTGCTCACCGCTCGTCACTAGCCACACGAGTTGATAAGTTTCAGTGTCTAACAAGAAAACGTGGACTATAAGAACTATCCATCAGGATCTGTTTACTGTGACGAATCCGTCGTTTTCCCACTACTTCTTTTTCTTTTCCTGTTCAACTTTTGTTTCTTTTAAACTTTTTTGTTTTTCCTTTGTCGGTCTTTTCCTTTTTCAAAAAGCTATCGCTCTTTTATGATTTTGTTCAAAATTTCAAAAAATATTCTCTTTTCCAAATTTTATTCATAAAATAAAATTATTCGCATTTTAAAAAATTGTCAAAAATTTCAGAAAAATGATCAGGTCTTTGAAAATTGCTAAAGATGCCAAAAAACGAATATTTGGTAAAAAAAGTTAACAAAATTTTGAGAGCACATTGAAAGACTAGAAGGCTCTGTTTGAAAACACGTTCAAAGACTTGAGGGCTCCGTTCAAAAGCATGTTGTTTCTCAACATCCCTCAAATGACTCAAGTTTTTTTCAATGGCATGTATGACCAAATTAAGGTACCATGCCAAGTTGTGGATTTTCGACAAGTTTTGCATTTCTGAAGTTTTCTCAGTGAAAAAGGGCGATAAATGCCCGCACATGTCGCAACTTGCATGCGGTGTTGAAAATCATTCAACACATGGCATGTATGCCTACCATGGGCCTTCCCACCTACTTGCAAAAGTTGAGGTCATTTCAAGAATGTCCAAAACTAGATAATGTTTAATGGAGACGGTCCGGGTACGCCAGAAGGCACCGTATGAGAGCACGTTTTTTTCCGACATCCTTGAAATTTTTCATGGCCTTGTATCACCAATTGAATGCAACATGCCAAATTGTTTGGGTTTTCGACAAGTTTTGAATTTTATGGAATTTTCTAGGTGAAAAAGCCAGATAAATGACCGGACGTGACACAACATGCATACGGTGTCGGAATTCGTTAAACCTGGCATGTATGCTTACCATGGGCAAGCCCACCTCGTGGAAAAAGTTGGGGTCATTTTAAGGATGTCTAGCAAAACACCATGTTCAACGTTGGATATCCTTGTAGGCCAGAAGGCCCCATTCTAGAGCATGTTTTTTTATATCCGTCAAATGACCCCAATTTTTTTCATGAGCTTATATGGTCAATTCAAGGCACTGTCCCAAGTTTCTAAGAAATTTTGCATTTTGTGCAGTTTTCTTGGTCAAAAAAGGCTGATAAATTGTTGGACGTGTCCTGACTTGCATACGGTGTCGGAAATCGTTCAAACCTGGCATGGGTGCCTACCATGGACATGTCCACCTGCTTGCAAAAGTTGGGTTCATTTTAAAAATGTCTAAATCTAGATCATATTCAACGAAGAGTGTCGCAACATGCAAACAATGTCAGAATTCGTCCAAACCTAGTACGGATACCTCATACGTCCGTGCTAGGATACCGCAAGAAGTAGGGGTCATTTATCCATACTAAAAGAAATCACAAGTTGCAAGGAGTGTGCTAGACTTGCCAGACGGGTGCATCCGTCAGCATGTAATCTTTCCTAATTTGAATGCTTCTGTTATTTGCAATGTTCGTCTTTATCAATCAACAGGAACATTTCAAATTGTGTATAAAATTTTGATAAACTTGAACAGTTTTTTCAAAGTTGTTAACAAAATCCTGACAAATTGCTGTTGTATACAAATTGCAAAACCACTTATTTTTCTAAAATAATATCAATTATTTTTAAATACAAATATTTCTTTAATTTATAAAAAAATCCAAAAAATGTTAATAATTTATAAAATTATAAAAAATATTTGAAACTAAGAATATGTTTGGTATTCCATATTTCAAATTTATGAAAGGTTTTAAAAATAATATTGAAGTTCGAAAATGAGACAAATAAATTAAAAAGGAAGATAAAACAGAAAATTAGAAAAGGAAAAAGCGCTTAGGCCTTCTCCCAACTAGGCGAGGACATCGCTCAATTATGAGATAAAGCATGCACTGTAATATCTTGTTTTGGGAACCATCTAGAAGGTTTCTAAACCGGTTATCACTGGTTTAGGTTTTCTTTTTTCAGTTTTTGCATTTTATTTTATTTTCCTTTTTACATTTTTCTTTTCTTTGTCTTCCCATTTTTTAGAATATCCACTTTTTCATAAAATGTTTAAAATTTCCCAAAATTCAAATTTAATAAAATCAGGATCCCAAAAGTTTTTTTGTGTTTTGAGCAAAATGTTTGGAACTTTAAATTTATGTTTTCATTATGAAAATAATTCAAAATTAAAAAAAAATCACATTTTTCATAAAATGTTCATGCTTAAAAAATTGTTTTATTTTTCAAAAAATGATAAAGAATCAAGAAAATGTTCGATTTTAAGAAAGTTTGCTATAGTACCTAGCAATTACCAAATAATGTCATGTTTTCAAAAAATGTTCGTGTTTTCGGAAAATGTTCAAACTTCAAAAAATGTGTGTGTTTTAAATAAATGTTTGCCACAGTACCTCCTATTCTTGAACATTTGTTCGTGTTTTCAGAAAGCGTTCGCTTGTTATCAGCTTCTATGGCCAGCTTCTACGAAAAATTTGTTTGCTACAGTACCTCCTATCGTTAGCTATTTGGCTACCTAAGTAAACACAAGCGCTTGTTAGTTATAGTGGTTATCAGCTCACTCTATGCAACGGGAGCTCACGTGTTTGAATCCTCGCCCTCTATTATTTTTGCCACATATTTCACTGGCGCGAACTGGGCGTACAACAAACAACATCCGCCAATGGGCCGGCCCATCACGGCTCCGTGCAGGCGAAACGATGGGCGGTACGTACACAGGCCGCATGTTGCGAACGACGTATTTTCTAAAAAGACTATCTCACCCTTTATTATGAAGGGGTACGGAAAAATCCCATCCGTTAATGTGTTTAGGGGGTTGTTCAGAAGCAGAAGTGGTAAGATGATGGTAGGTCTTGTAACGTCCCCAGTGGCAGCCGCTTGTTCACTTGCTTGCATTATTGGTCCTGTGGTCGTTGCACAAGCGCTTGTTAGTTATAGTGGTTATCAGCTCACTCTATGCAACAGGAGCTCGAGTGTTCGAATTTGCCACATATTTCACTGGGGCGAACTGGTCGTACAACGAACAACATCCGCCAATGGGCCGGCCCATCACGGCTCCGTGCAGGCGAAACGATGGGCGGTATGTACACAGGCCGCATGTTGCGAACGACGTATTTTCTAAAAAGACTATCTCACCCTCTAAAAAGATGATGGTAGGTCTTGTAACGTCCCTAGTGAGAGCCTCCTGTTCACTTGCTTGCATTATTGATCCTGTGGTCGTTGCCTGCTTGACCATCAGCATCAAGAGGGTGAGACTGAAGAACGCCATCATCACCTCTTAGCTATATACGAGGTTCGTCACCTCTTAACTACGTATGAGGTGGATGGACTTCCCGTATAAGAAAAAGACTCAAATCCCGTCTAAAACAACAAAATCTAACCTAACTCAGACAACTAGGGTCGAAACTGGTCTGGCCCGGAACTTTCGGGCTCAATATGTATGAAATAACACTTTTTACTGATCATGGACGTCGCATATGACCTCAGATGGAGATGGTCCAAAAAAAGCAAACTTGTTCATCTTGATGAGGCGAATAAACTTTCATGGTGATCACTTTTTCATCTGAAGTCATCTTTGGGGCGCATTTGTGCGAGAAATTTGGTAAAAAAAACATTGCAAATCCAGTTTTCTACACGTACTGTGTGCAACCTTTTTAGCAATCCCAACACTTTTGTGGTTACCCCTGAGGTAGCCCAGAACATCAGAGGCAAACTTCTGTAGCACACTATTTTGGTTCTCCTACGACCTCACATGGAGATGACCCAAAAATCAACGTTGTGTTGGAGATTTTTGTTCATTCAAGGGAATCTTTAATTATGTTTATTGCCATACCAAAATCAGGTGTTTGAGCTCTGATTTGGGCGATCTTTATATCCATTCACATCTCTTAGAAAACACAATGATGAACTCCAATTCACAAATTATCGCATTTTCCTATGGGTTCAAGCCATCCTTTATGATCATGTCATGTTTGAGCATCAACATAGTTCATTTTGCACCACCTTTTACCCTTTGTTTTTGCATATCAGTCATATGATTTTTACAATTTTACCACGCTCACGTGCCCTTTTTGCATGCTTTTGACAGATTCCTAAAGGAGAAGTACATTGTGAGCATTGGTTGGAGAACGCCTATTTCTTAGTGAAAATCATGCTAATTGACATCATAAATAACCTACCTTACAAAGAGAAGATCATGTGGCATAAAAACCAACCGCACACATTCTAGAGCGAAGGAAGGCGTGCGCTACAACGATAGAGGCTTGTAATGTAAGCCGTCCGCTGCCCCCAGTCGACTACTTCATTGCCATGTGATCGGATCTCATAATCGGCGAGCAGAGAGATGCTAGAATCATGAAGCAGACCTAGAAAATTTCACCTCCAAAAGGGATCCGAAGAGGGAATTGATGGAATGGAGCCCCCACACCGTCACCTCAATCAAAGAGACCATGACATCGATCTTCAGCATCATCATCATCCACATCCTTGACAACAATCCCTTCATCTATCTCTTTGAAATAACGAACCTTAGTGTGGATTCATACGTGTGTTATATCAATCATTCATCATTTATTGCCATGAACATCCTGATTATGCTTGTTGTCTCTATGTCCGAGCAAACCCCTTAGTTCTCGGTGTAATGGACGAACCTTGGTATGTTTATGATATGGACACTAATAAGATACGTTATTCTCTTTATATGTTGTGTTAATTCTTTTCATGATGTTTTGTGAAGCCGACCTCACAACATTTTCCTATATGGACTTGAAGGATTTTACTATTCGGGTGAAGCGAAGATGAGGAGGTAACGCGTTGACATAAGCTACCACCCTCCTTCCTCAAACTTAGGTAGGATAATAACGAAAACCGCCTTAAGTCGTGTCCATGATGAGATCGTTAATCATTGTTGACTATATCCGGTAGGGGAGGAAGAACGGTGGCGTGTAGGTATCCATCTATATGTACTTGGATCCGCTCACACATAAAGACATGCGAAGTGGATTAGTTACCCGAACCCAGAATTTTAGATTTTCGAAATTTAGTAACATACGTACTACTGGTGAATCCGGACTCCCTGAGATTGCCTTAGCCGAACAGCAAATGTCATCACTTTCGTTACTCTATTCTTCTATAGTTTCATTCTTGTGCACTTAAATTCTCATCACAACACGCTTGCAATATCTTCACCTTCACATCATTTTTCTTTGGATCACAATTAACTTGATGGCACATTCCGATAAACCTCTGTAAGAGAGACAAAAACTATTTCCTAAGCCCCATGTGGGATCCATACTCTTACTCCGAAGAGGCTACAACTAAACTTAATTTGTGCACTTGTACGACATAAGACGGCTTGTTTCCTTGTCACGCATCCACTGGTCCCACGTGACATTCTTCCTAGCCCCCGCCACATTCTTTTTTCTCCATGTTCTTGTCCCCATCGATAGTCGCAAAACTTCAGGGCAACTCATCTTCTCCTCTCTCCAAGACAACAAAGAGCGAACACATCCTTATCGTCCTCTATCTCTCGCACGCGCATCTTTTGAGCTCCTCAGGCCATGTTTCTCCTCCCCATTAGGAAGTTTCTGCCACCCACTACTTCCATTGAGGATTGGTTGTTGACACGTCTCAAACATATCTATAATTTTTGATTATTTCATCTGCTATATTATCATTTCTATATACTTTTATTACCATTTTACATTATTTTCATGGACTAACCTACTATTTAGTGCCAAGTGACAGTTCCTATTTTCTGCTTGTTTTTGGTTTCACGGGAAATCAATATCTATGGAGGTCGAAATACGTTGCCGATTTAACTTGATTTTTTGGGAAACAAGAAACACAAGAACCTTTGGGAGAGATCGAGAAGAGCCACGAGGGGCCCATAAGGACAGGTGGCGCGGCCAGGGGAGGTTGCTCACGCCCCCTGAGCTTGTGGGGCCCATGAGAATTGATTTGACCTAATTCCACCGCCATAAATTCCTATAAATAGAGAAACCATTCATCATATCTCCAGAAGACTTTTATCATCGCTGCAAGACTTTGTTTCAAAGAGATCCCATCTAGAGCCCTATTCCAGAGTTCTGTCAGAGGGGGAAACAATTGGAAGGGCCATATTCATCAATCTTGTTGCATCCATGCATGATGATGTGTGAGTAGTTCCTTTAGGACCTATGGGTCCATAGTAGTATCTAGATTGTTCTCTCTCTCTCTCTCTCTCTCTCTCTCTCTCTCTCTTTTGGATCTTCAATACCATGTTCTCATTGATCCAGATCAATCCGCTGTAATTTTTCTTGTGTGTTTGTTGGAATCCAATGAATTATGGATTTATGATCAGATTGTCCATTGAATATTACTGAATCTTTTGAAGTTTCTTTGATGTATAATTAAGTAGTCATGTATGCTTTCTGATCTACTTGTCTTCTCTAGCCAAGATAGATGGGTAGTTCTTCAAAGGAAGTGGCGCATAGTAGTGGGTTCAATCTTACGGTGGTCTATATTCTGTTGATAGAATAGGGACAAAACACGTATTTGTATTGTTGTCACTAAAGATAAAATGATGGGGATTTATCTTATTGATAGATTTTTTCTATCTACATTATGTCATCTTGCTTATTGTGTTGCTCTGTTTCTAGTAAACTTAATACATTGAGATATTTTGGGGTGGAGTAATAGTAGTAGATGCAGTTGGATAATAGTCTACTTATCACACATGTAATGCGTATATGAGATTATGTCATGAATGATCATAGTTATAAATGTTTCTTTTCTGTCAATTGCGTAACAGTAATTTGTCGGCCATGACATTTGCCTGCTTTCGAGAGATACCACTAGTGAACCTATGGCCCCTGGTCTATTCTCCATTAATACAAGTCTTCTACAAATTTGCCTCTCTATTTGCCTTTTGTTATTTTGTTGTTTTACTTTACTACAATCTATCTATCTATTGATTTTAACCTTGCAACTAGCAAGGACAAGAGGATTGACAACCCTCTTGCCTCGTTGTTTGCAAGCATTTTATTTTGTTTGTATGTAGGCGTTGCTTATCTTGGTAGTCTAGAAGCTCCTACTGGTTTGATAAACTTAGTTCTTAATTGAGGGAAAAAAAATTCTATCTACTTCATCCTTCCTCTATGGGGAAACCCAAAATGACTCCTGTAGGAGTAGCAGTTGTCATCGCTGCGAACAACCAAGGATAGTGTACGGTGAGCGGTGAGTTGGCATGTGATGCACCCCTGTTGCGAACAAAAACTACATGGTGCAGAGACCGCACTATGCCAGTGTAGCGAGCGATAACGAATTCTTCGAGCGAGAAAGATGAAGCCTGCGACCGCCTCGCGGCAATGGTGCGATCATTGATGAATATAGCGATGACGGTGCACGACGAGTTGCAGGCGAGGATGTATGTTGCGATCGGCACGAGGCGACCCAGTGAGCGGTGACTACGAAAGTTGTGATAACGCATGGTGAGAGAGGACAAATGATGGAAGAGATGACGTCTGCGATGGTCACACAATGGTGCTGCGATCCAAGACGAGAGAGGTCGCGATGGGCGTGGAGATGATGTGATCAATACCCTACGAAGCTGCAATGTCGAGCCGACTACACTACAAAGAAGCGCAGTGGTGTTACAACGACGAACGGTAGTGCTGCAACGCTGAGCTGACAACGCCACGATAGGCACGGTGGGTGCCGCGATGATGAACAATAGTGTCGCGACGACGAGTCGGCGATGCTACAATAGGTGTGCAGCATACCACGATGACTGATGGTAGTGCTGCGATGGCGAGCTGACGACGTGTCCGACTATTTTGTGGGCGGGCATGCAGTGTGGCGAAATTTAGGTGATTTTTCCTTTTGATGAAAAATGGACTTTATTTCTTGTATGATCGTCATATCATTTACAAGTAAATGGGAAATAAAGTCAGGGATCGAATCATGCTACAAACTACAAGACCTATAGATAAAGGAATTTATAGCTAGTTCATCTGCTACTTGATTAGCTTTCCGGAAATAGTGCTTATAAGATATTTTTGCAAACTCCATCACCATCTGCCTGCATTCCATAACAGCTGCAACATACGGTCACAAATAAGCGTCCATTAGATGCGCTGAATCCACGACAAACGTGCAATCTGATTCAATCTCCATGTTGCTGCACCAATATTTGCAGACAAGAAACGGTTCCTAATGGCGATCAGTTCAGCTGAATCAACATCATAGACATATGGTAGAAACCATGTTGTTGTTGCTATAAAACTGAGGTGATTTGTGATGTCTACTACACAACTTATTCTTGTAGACTCGTGTTGGGACTCCGTGCAGTGTTTTGTAGGACAGTAACAATTTTCCCTCAAGTGAATGACCTAAGGTTTATCAATCCGTGGGAGGCGTAGGATGAAGATTATCTCTCTCAAACAACCCTGCAATCAAATAAAAGAAATCTCTTGTGTCCCCAGCACACTAAATACAATGGTAAATTGTATAGGTGCACTAGTTCGGCGAAGAAATGGTGATACAAGTGTAGTATGGATAGTAGATATAGGTTTGTGTAATTTGAAAATATAAAAGCAGCAAGGTAGCAAGTGATAAAACGGAGCACAAACGGAATTGCAATGCTTGGAAACAAGGCCTGGGGTTCATACTTTCATTAGTGCAATCTCTCAATAGTGCTAACATAATTAAATCATATAACCATCCCTCAATGTGCAACAAA
The DNA here is from genome assembly GCF_018294505.1 of Triticum aestivum. Classification (NCBI taxonomy): domain Eukaryota; kingdom Viridiplantae; phylum Streptophyta; class Magnoliopsida; order Poales; family Poaceae; genus Triticum; species Triticum aestivum. Next base: position 540,046,729 of record NC_057808.1, on the reverse strand, counting down.
GAATCACTCCAAAGTTCTTATCTAGCGTGAACATAAGATGAAATTGTTTATAGGGTACGAAACCACCTCAAAGATATCTTTTTCGATCAATCTATTGAGCCATCCCTATAAGTGTCACAAACAATCCTAGACTTTGTACTAAAATAACACCATATGATACGCATCAACCAACTCTAATGTTACCTAGATACTCCAATGTCATCACAAGTATCCATGAGTTAAATATACTATATGCATCAAACAACTTCAGATTCATAATATTCAATCCAACACAAAGAACTTCAAATGGTGCCCCAAGATTTCTACCAGAGAAAGTAGCACAAAAACATGCATCAACCCCTATGTCTGGATTATCCCAATGTCACCTCGGGAATCCGTGAGTTGAGTGCCAAAACATACATCAAGTGAATCAATATAATACCCCATTGTCACCAGGAGTATTCATATGCAAGACATACATCAAGTGTTCTCAAATCCATAAAAGTATTCAATCCGATAATAGTGAAACCTCAAAGGTAAAAACTCAATTCATCACAAAAAGATAGAGAGAGGAAAATGTTGGAAATATGCCCTAGAGGCAATAATAAAATGGTTATTATTGTATTTCCTTGTTCATGATAATTGTCTGTTGTTCATGCTATAATTGTATTAATTGGAAACCGTAATACATGTGTGAATACATAGACCACAACATATCCCTAGTAAGCCTCTAGTTGACTAGCTCGTTGATCAATAAATGGTTATGGTTTCCTGACCATGGACATTGGATGTCATTGATAACGGTATCACATCATTAGGAGAATGATGTGATGGACAAGACCCAATCCTAAGCATAGCACAAGATCGTGTAGTTCGTTTGCTAGAGCTTTTCTAATGTCAAGTATCATTTCCTTAGACCATGAGATTGTGCAACTCTCGGATACCGTAGGAATGCTTTGGGTGTACCAAACGTCACAACGTAACTGGGTGGCTATAAAGGTGCACTACAGGTATCTCCGAAAGTGTCTGTTGGGTTGGCACGAATCGAGACTGGGATTTGTCACTCCGTATGACGGAGAGGTATCTCTGGGCCCACTCGGTAATGCATCATCATAATGAGCTCAATGTGACCAAGTGTTTGGTCACGGGATCATGCATTACGGTATGAGTAAAGTGACTTGCCGGTAACGAGATTGAACAAGGTATTGGGATACCGACGATCGAATCTCGGGCAAGTAACGTACCGATTGACAAAGGGAATTGTATACGGGATTGATTGAATCCTCGACATTGTGGTTCATTCGATGAGATCATCGTGGAACATGTGGGAGCCAACATGGTTATCCAGATCCCGCTGTTGGTTATTGACCGGAGAGTCGTCTCGGTCATGTCTGCATGTCTCCCGAACCCGTAGGGTCTACACACTTAAGGTTCGGTGACACTAGGGTTGTAGAGATATTAGTATGCAGAAATCCGAAAGTCGTTCGGAGTCCCGGATGAGATCCCGGACGTCACGAGGAGTTCCGGAATGGTCGGGAGGTAAAGATTTATATATGGGAAGTCCTATTTTGGCCACCGGAAAATGTTTGGGATTTTTCGGTATTGTACCGGGAAGGTTCTAGAAGGTTCCGAAGTGGGGCCCACCTGCATGGGGGGACCCACATGAACGTGGGTAGTGGGGGCAAGGCCCCACACCCCTGGTCAAGGTGCATCAAGATCCCACCATAGAAGGAATAAGATCATATCCCGAAGGGATAAGATCAAGATCCCTAAAAAAGGGGGATAACAATCGGTGGGGAAGGGAAATGATGGGATTTCTTTCCCCCACCTTTGCCAACGCCCCAATGGACTTGGAGGGCAAGAAACCAGCCCCCTCCACCCCTATATATAGTGGGGAGGCGCATGGGAGCAGCACCCCAAGCCCCTGGCGCCTCCCTCTCCCTCCCGTGACACCTCTCGCTGAGCTTGGCGAAGCCCTGCCGAGATCCCCGCTGCTTCCACCACCACGCCGTCGTGCTGCTGGATCTCCATCAACCTCTCCCTCCCCTTTCTGGATCAAGAAGGAGGAGACGTCTTCCCAACCATACGTGTGTTGAACGCGGAGGTGCCGTCTGTTCGGCGCTCGGTCATCGGTGATTTGGATCACGACGAGTACGACTCCATCAACCCCGTTCACTTGAACGCTTCCGCTTAGCGATCTTCAAGGGTATGAAGATGCACTCCCTCTCTCTCATTGCTAGCATCTCCTAGATTGATCTTGGTGACACGTAGGAAAATTTTGAATTATCGCTACGTTCTCCAACAGTGGCATCATGAACATAGTCAAAAGGTCTTTGCAAATTATGTCGTAGCTTACGCTTTAGTTCTACTAAGATATGTTCCTAGAGAAAATTTAGTTGAAAGTTGATAGTAGCAATTATGCGGACTAGGTCCGTAAACTGAGGATTGTCCTCATTGCTGCACAGAAGGCTTATGTCCTTAATGAACCGCTCGGTGTGCTGAACCTCGAGCGTCGTCTGTGGATGTTGCGAACATCTGACATACACGGTTTGATGACTATGTGATAGTTCAGTGCGTAATGTTAAAACGGTATAGAATTGAGGCACCGAAGTCGTTTTTGAAACCTCGCAGAACATATGAGATGTTCCAAAGACTGAAATTGGGATTTCAGGCTAGTGCCCACGTCAAGAGGTATGAGACCTCTGACAAGTTTCTTGAGCCTGCAAACTAAGGGAGAAAAGCTCAATCGTTGAGCATGTGCTCAGATTGTCTGAGTACTAGAATCACTTGAATCGAGTGGGAGTTAATCTTCCAGATGAGATAGTGATGGTTCTCCATAGTTACTGCCACCAAGCTATTAGAGCTTCGTGATGAACTATAACATATCAGGGATAGACATGATGATCCTTGAGCAACTCGCAATGTTTGACACCGCGAAAGTAGAAATCAAGTAGGAGCATCAATTGTTGATGGTTAGTAAAACCACTAGTTTCTAGAAGGGCAAGGGCAAGAAGGGATACTTCATGAAACGGCAAATTAGTTGCTGCTCTAGTGAAGAAACCCAAGGATGAACCCAAACCCGAGACTAAGTGCTTCTGAAATGAGGGGAATGGTCACTCAAGCAGAACTACCCTAGATACTTCGTAGATGAGAAGGCTGGCAAGGTCGACAGAAGTATATTGGATATACATTATATTAATGTGTACTTTAGTAGTACTCCTAGTAGCACCAGGGTATTAGATACCGGTTCGGTTGCTAAGTGTTGGTAACTCGAAATAAAAGGCTACGGAATAAACGAAGACTAGCTAAAGGTGAGATGACGATATGTGTTGGAAGTGTTTCCAAGGTTGATGTGATCAAGCATCGCATGCTCCCTCTACCATCGAGATTGGTGTTAAACCTAAATAATTGTTATTTGGTGTTTGCGTTGAGAATAGACATGATTGGATTATGTTTATCGCAATACGGTTATTCATTTAAGGAGAATAATGGTTACTCTGTCTATTTGAATAATACCTTCAATGGTCTTGCACCTAAAATGAATGGTTCATTGAATATCGATCGTAGTGATACACATGTTCATGCCAAAAGATATAAAATAGTAATGATAGTACCACATACTTGTGGCACTACCATTTGAGTCATATTGGTATAAAGCGCATGAAGAAGCTCCATGTTGATGGATCTTTGGACTCACTCGTTTTTGAAAAGATTGAGACATGTGAACCATGTCTATTGGTAGATATGCATGAAGAAACTCCATACAGATGGATTGTTTGGACTCACTTGATTTAGAATCACTTGAGACATGCAAATCATAACACATGGGCAAGATGACTGAAAGGCCTCGTTTTCAGTAAGATGGAACAAGAAAGCAACTTGTTGGAAGTAATACATTTTGATGTGTGCAGTCCAATGAGTGCTGAGGCATGTAGTGGATATCGTTATGTTCTTGCTTCACAGATGATTTGAGTAGATGCTGAGTATATTTACTTGATGAAACACAAGTTTAAATTATTGAAAGGTTCAAGTAATTTCAGAGTGAAGTTGAAGATCGTCGTGACAAGAGGATAAAATGTCTGTAATATGATCATAGAGATGAATATTTGAGTTACGAGTTTGGCACACAATTAAGAAATTGTGGAAATTGTTTCACGACTAATACCGCCTGGAACACCATAGTGTGATGGTGTGTCCGAACATCATAACTGCACCCTATCGGATATGGTGCATACCATGATGTCCCTTATCGAATTACCGCTATCATTTACGGGCTAGGCATTAGAGACAACCGCATTCACTTTAAATAGGGCACCACGCAATTCCGTTGAGACGACACCGTATGAACTATGGTTTAGAGAAACCTAAGCTGTCGTTTCTTAAAAGTTTGGGGCTGCGACACTTATGTGGAAAAGTTTCAGGCTAATAAGCTCGAACCCAATGCGGATAAATGCATCTTCTTAGAATACCCAAAACAGTTGGGTATACCTCCTATTTCAGATCTGGAAGCAAAAGTGATTGTTTCTAGAAACGGGTCCTTTCTCGAGGAAAAGTTTCTCTCGAAAGAATTGAGTGGGAGGATGGTGGAGACTTGATGAGATCATTGAACCGTCACTTCAACTAATGTGTAGCAGGGCACAGGAAGTTGTTCCTGTGGCACCTACACCAATTGAAGTGGAAGCTTATGATAGTGATCATGAAACTTCAGATCAAGTCACTACCAAACCTCATAGGACGACAAGGATGCGTACTACTTCAGAGTGGTACGTAATCCTGTCTTGGAAGTCATGTTGTTGGACAACGATGAACCTATGAGCTGTGGAGAAGCGATGGTGGGCCCGGATTCCGACGAATGGCTCGAGGCCATAAAATCCGAGAGAGGATCCATGTATAAAAACAAAGTGTAGACTTTGGAAGAACTACTTGATGGTCGTAAAGCTGTTGGGTGCAGATGGATTTTAAAAGGAAGACAGACAATGATGGTAAGTGTCACCATTAAGAAAGCTTGACTTGTCGTTAAGATGTTTTTTCGGCAAGTTCAAGGAGTTGACTGCGATGAGACTTTCTCACTCATAGCGATGCTAAGAGTCTGCTGGAATTATATTTAGCAGTTACTGCATTATTTATGAAATCTAGCAGATAGGATGTCAAAACATTGTTTCCTCGACGATTTTCTTGAGGAAAGGTTGTATGTGATACAACCAGAAGGTTTTGTCAATCCTGAAAGATGCTAACAAGTATGCAAAGCTCCAGCAATCCTTCTAAGGATTGGAGTAAGCATCTCGGAGTTGGAATGTACGCTTTGATGAGATGATCAAAGATTTTGGGTTTTTACAAAGTTTATGAGGAACTTGTATTTCCAAAGAAGTGAGTGGGAGCACTATAGAATTTCTGATGAGTATATGTTGTTGACACGTTGTTGATCGGAAATGATGTAGAATTTCTGGAAAGCATCCAGGGTTATTTGAAAAGTGTTTTTCAATGGAAAACCTGGATTAAGCTACTTGAACATTGAGCATCAATCTCTATAAGGATAGATCAAAACGCTTAATAGTACTTTCAAATGAATGCATACCGTGACATGATTTTGAAGGAGTTCAAAATAGATCAGCAAAGAAGGAGTTCTTGGCTGTGTTACAAGGTGTGAGTATTGAGTGAGACTCAAGACCTGACCATGGCAGAAGAGAGAGCAAGGACGAAGGTCGTCCCCTATGCTTTAGACGTAGGCTCTATAGTATGCTATGCTGTGTACCGCACCTAAAGTGTGCCTTGCCATGAATTAGTCAAGGGGTACAAGAGTGATCCAGGAATGGATCACATGACAGCGGTCGAACTTATCCTTAGTATCTAGTGGACTAAGGAATTTTCTCGATTATGGAGGTGGTAAAAGAGCTCGTCGTAAAGGGTTACGTCGATGCAAACTTTGACACTAATCCGGATGACTCTGAGTAGTAAACCGGATTTGTATAGTAGAGCAGTTATTTGGAATAGCTCCAAGTAGCGCATGGTAGCTACATCTACAAGATGACATAGAGATTTGTAAAGCACACACGGATCTGAATGTTGCAGACCCGTTGACTAAAACCTCTCTCGTAAGCATAACATGATCAAACCCTAGAACTCATTGAGTGTTAATCACATGGTGATGTGGACTAGATTATTGACTCTAGTAAACTCTTGGGTATTAGTCACATGGCGATGTGAACTTTGAGTGTTAATCACATGGTGATGTGAACTAGATTATTGACTCTAGTGCAAGTGGGAGACTGTTGGAAATATGCCCTAGAGGCAATAATAAAATGGTTATTATTGTATTTCCTTGTTCATGATAATTGTTTGTTGTTCATGCTATAATTGTATTAACTGGAAACCGTAATACATGTGTGAATACATAGACCACAACATATCGCTAGTAAGCCTCTAGTTGACTAGCTCGTTGATCAATAGATGGTTATGGTTTGACCATGGACATTGGATGTCATTGATAACGGGATCACATCATTAGGAGAATGATGTGATGGACAAGACCCAATCCTAAGCATAGCAAAATATCGTGTAGTTCGTTTGCTAGAGCTTTTCTAATGTCAAGTATCATTTCCTTAGACCATGAGATTGTGCAACTCCCGGATACCGTAGGAATGCTTTGGGTGTACCAAACGTCACAACGTAACTGGGTGGCTATAAAGGTGCACTACAGGTATCTCCGAAAGTGTCTGTTGGGTTGGCACGAATCGAGACTGGGATTTGTCACTCCGTATGACGGAGAGGTATCTCTGGGCCCACTCAGTAATGCATCATCATAATGAGCTCAATGTGACCAAGTGTTTGGTCACGGGATCATGCATTACGGTACGAGTAAAGTGACTTGCCGGTAACGAGATTGAACAAGGTATTGGGATACCGACGATCGAATCTCGGGCAAGTAACGTACCGATTGACAAAGGGAATTGTATACGGGATTGATTGAATCCTCGACATCGTGGTTCATCCGATGAGATCATCGTGGAACATGTGGGAGCCAACATGGGTATCCAGATCCCGCTGTTGCTTATTGACCGGAGAGTCGTCTCGGTCATGTCTGCATGTCTCCCGAACCCGTAGGGTCTACACACATAAGGTTCGGTGACGCTAGGGTTGTAGAGATATTAGTATGCGGAAATCCGAAGTCGTTCGGAGTCCCGGATGAGATCCCGGACGTCACGAGGAATTCCGGAATGGTCCAGAGGTAAAGATTTATATATGGGAAGTCCTATTTTGGCCACCGGAAAATGTTCGGGATTTTTCGGTATTGTACCGGGAAGGTTCTAGAAGGTTCCAAAGTGGGGCCCACCTGCATGGGGGGACTCACATGAACGTGGGTAGTGGGGGCAAGGCCCCACACCCCTGGTCAAGGTGCACCAAGATCCCACCTTAGAAGGAATAAGATCATATCCCGAAGGGATAAGATCAAGATCCCTAAAAAAGGGGGATAATAATCGGTGGGGAAGGGAAATGATGGGATTTCTTCCCCCCACCTTTGCCAAGCCCCAATGGACTTGGAGGGCAAGAAACCAGCCCCCTCCACCCCTATATATAGTGGGGAGGCGCATGGGAGCAGCACCCCAAGCTCCTGGCGCCTCCCTCTCCCTCCCGTGACACCTCTTCCTCTCGCTGAGCTTGGCGAAGCCCTGCCGAGATCCCCGCTGCTTCCACCACCACGCCGTCGTGCATCTGGATCTCCATCAACCTCTCCCTCCCCTTGCTGGATCAATAAGGAGGAGACGTCTTCCCAACCGTACGTGTTCTGAACGCGGAGGTGCCGTCCGTTCGGCGCTCGGTCATCGGTGATTTGGATCACAACGAGTACGACTCCATCAACCCCATTCACTTGAACGCTTCCGCTTAGCGATCTTCAAGGGTATGAAGATGCACTCCCTCTCTCTCATTGCTAGCATCTCCTAGATTGATCTTGGTGACACGTAGGAAAATTTTGAATTATCGCTACGTTCTCCAACAGAAAACACCATATGATCCAACTGTATTAACAAAGCTCGCGGTACATCAATATCGTGCCAAATCAAGAACACGAGAGAGAGAGAGATATCAAACACATAGCTACTAGTACATACTGATGACCCACAAGTATAGGGGATCAATCGTAGTCACTACAAAAAAAAGACACATCCGTGACATTTTGGGCCGAATGAAAATCTTTTCTGTCATACTTATGTCACTTCTATGACGATAATTGTGACAAAACACGGTATCATCATAGATGTGGTGGGGTCCTACTTCTATGACAAAAAATCATGACAGAAAATGGGCTTTTCGTCCTGGGCGGGCCGGAGACGCAGTTGCATGACATTCTTTGGGCCGTCCATGACGGAAAAAACCATGGTAGAAGCCAGGGCGCAGAAAATATCGGGGAGTCCCCGGTTATGGTGGGTGGTCGGGGGCCGAGCGATGCGCGTTTCTATCGTACGTACGCGCATGTGTGCGAGGCGTTGGGCTCTAACTGAACCCGAGTGATTGCACTGCAGGCTATGTGTTACTAAACCCGAGCGATCGATCGATGGCTGTTGACTGAACCCGATCGAGCGATTCCTTCGCTACTGCTGCTAACTGAAGCCGATCGATGCTGCCTCTTAATGAACAGTGAGCATTGCGGGGGGGGGGTG
>NC_057808.1:540028499-540037780 GCF_018294505.1 Triticum aestivum | reverse complement strand
TTTGGATGAACAGTTCCCGGTGGGGGTGGATGAACAGGACCCCGTGGTGTTGCCTCTGGATGAACAGTACCCTGATCGATCGAGCTGGTTGGGGCTGGATGAACAGGACCCCGTGGAGGGCTGGATGAATAGGACCACCCCGTGGAGGGCAGGATGAACAGTAGACGGTGGAGGGCAGGATGAACAATAGACGGTGGAGGGCAGGATGAACAGTAGCCCGTGGAGGGGTGGTTGAACAGGAGCCCGTGGAGAGGGCTGGTTGAACAGTAGCCAGTGGAGTAGCGTGCGGTGGAGGCTGGATGAACAGGAGCCCATGGATGAACAGTCGCAGGTGGAGGCTGGAGGAGATCGACGGTGGATGAACAGTAGCCTGTGGAGGCTGGATGGGATCGATGGTGGAGATGAACAGTATCTCGTGGAGTCCCGTTTTGCGGTACGCCACACCCCTCCCGATGAACAGGACCCCCGTTTCGACCGTAGTGCTCCAACACAAGTCCGTTTCCTCCGTTTTGCAGTACGCCACACCCCTCCTGATCAACAGGACCCCCGTTTCGACCATAGGAGGTCCGTTTCCTCCGTTTTGAGGTACGCCAGACCCCTCCCGATGAACAGGATCCCGTTTCGAACGTGGCTGGTCGAACACAAGGCCGTTTCCTCCGTTCTGCGCTACGCCAGGCCTCGTTTCCATCGGCTGTTCCGTCCAAGCCCTCCCGATGAACACGACGACGCATTCCGTTCCGACCCAGCCGGTTGGCTCCCCATGAACACGACGACGACGTTGTTTCTCCGTTCCGACCCAGCCATGTACACGAGCCCTGGCCGTACGTACGCGCGAGTAGGCGCTCGAGACCCCGCCCGTATGTACGTACGTGGCCGTATTAATTTCTTGCACCCTGGCCGCTGTACGTATGTGTACATGCTACGTGCGCGCCTCTACTACGACACGTGCGCGCCTCTACATCGACCAGTATGTACGCACACATTCGCGACCAGAATGACAACGCTACGTACGCTTCGACCAGGTGGGTCCCGACTGTCAGGCACTTCCTTGCGTGCGAAGATGTAGCTGGTGGGTCCCAACAGTCAGGGGGGCGAATCATTTTTTTGCCTGGACGCACTTCCTTGCGTGCGAAGATGTAGCTGGTGGGTCCCAACAGTCAGGGGGAAACGTTTTTTTCACGAAATACGGTGGCCCGTCCGGTGGGTCCCCGCTGTCAGGTGGAGGAATAATTATTTTGCGCGTAATAAGGAGGCACTTCCTTGCTACGGCCGTGGACCCAGCTGTCAGCCTCTCCACGTACGGTACTCTTCCGATGGAAGTCGTTCCTTGACGACGTTGACCACGCCGCGCCGAGAGCACCAGGGCGGTGGACGACGGCGAGGCCTAGGAAGGGGACGACGCGGAGCCGGGGAAGACGCGGCAGTGGAAGCCTGCGCGGAGAGGAGTACGAGGGTTCACTGGTTCGGCTGCGGTGTGAGGCTGTCGTCGCCGCAGGGCCTGGCCAGCGGTGGGAATAGTTGAAGGAAATATGCCCTAGAGGCAATAATAAAGTTATTATTTATTTCCTTATATCATGATAAATGTTTATTATTCATGCTAGAATTGTATTAACCGGAAACATAATACATGTGTGAATACATAGACAAACAGAGTGTCACTAGTATGCCTCTACTTGACTAGCTCGTTAATCAAAGATGGTTATGTTTCCTAGCCATAGACATGAGTTGTCATTTGATTAACGGGATCACCTCATTAGGAGAATGACGTGATTGACTTGACCCATTCCGTTAGCTTAGCACCCGATCGTTTAGTATGTTGCTATTGCTTTCTTCATGACTTATACATGTTCCTATGACTCTGAGATTATGCAACTCCCATTTACCGGAGGAACACTTTGTGTGCTACCAAACGTCACAACGTAAATGGGTGATTATAAAGGTGCTCTATAGGTGTCTCCAAAGGTACTTGCTGGGTTGGCGTATTTCGAGATTAGGATTTGTCACTCCGATTGTCGGAGAGGTATCTCTGGGCCCACTCGGTAATGCACATCACTATAAGCCTTGCAAGCATTGTGACTAATGAGTTAGTTGCGGGATGATGTATTACGGAACGAGTAAAGAGACTTGCCGGTAACGAGATTGAACTAGGTATCGAGATACCGACGATCAAATCTCGGGCAAGTAACATACCAGTGACAAAGGGAACAACGTATGTTGTTATGCGGTCTGACCGATAAATATCTTCGTAGAATATGTGGGAGCCAATATGGGCATCCAGGTCCCGCTATTGGTTATTGACCGGAGACGTGTCTCGGTCATGTCTACATAGTTCTCGAACCCGTAGGGTCCGCACGCTTAAAGTTACGATGACAGTTTTATTATGAGTTTATGTATGTTGATGTACCGAAAGAGTTCGGAGTCCCGGATGAGATCGTGGATATGACGAGGAGTCTCGAAATAGTCGAGACGTAAAAATCGATATATTGGACGACTATATTCGGACTTCGGAAAGGTTCCGAGTGATTCGGGTATTTTTCGGAGTACCGGAGAGTTACGGGAATTCGTATTGGGCCTTAATGGGCCATACGGGAAAGGAGAGAAAGGCCTCAAAAGGTGGCTGCGCCCCTCCCCTTGGTCTGGTCCGAATTGGACTAGGGAAGGGGGGCGCCTCCTTCCTTCCTTCTCTTTTTCCCTTCCCCTTTTCCTATTCCATGTGGGAGGAGGAATCCTACTAGGAATAGGGAGTCCTAGTAGGACTCCAACCTTCTGGCGCGCCCCAGGGGCTGGCCGGCCTCCCCTCCTCCATCCTTTATATACGGGGGTAGGGGGCACCCCATAGACACAACAATTGATCCTTGAGATCTCTTAGCCGTGTGCGGTGCGCCCCTCCACCAAATTACACCTCGATAATACCGTTGTGGAGCTTAGGCGAAGCCCTGCGTCGGTGGAACATCATCATCGTCACCACGCCGTCGTGTTGACGAAACTCTCCCTCAACACTCGGCTGGATCGGAGTTCGAGGGACGTCATCGAGCTGAACGTGTGTAGAACTCGGAGGTGCCGTGCGTTCGGTACTTGATCGGTCGGATCGTGAAGACGTACGACTACATCAACCGCGTTGTGATAACGCTTACGCTGTCGGTCTACGAGGGTACGTGGACAACACTCTCCCCTCTCGTTGCTATGCATCACCATGATCTTGCGTGTGCGTAGGAATTTTTTTGAAATTACTACGTTCCCCAACAGTGGCATCCGAGCCTGGTTTTATGCGTTGATGCTATGCACGAGTAGAACACAAGTGAGTTGTGGACGATATAAGTCATACTGCTTACCAGCATGTCATACTTTGGTTCAGCGGTATTGTGAGATGAAGCGGCCCGGACTGACATTACGCGTACGCTTACGCGAGACTGGTTTCACCGTTCGGAGCACTCGTTGCTTAAAGGTGACTGGCGGGTGTCTGTCTCTCTCACTTTAGTTGAACCGAGTGTGGCTACGCCCGGTCCTTGCGAAGGTTAAAACAGCACCAACTTGACAAACTATCGTTGTGGTTTTGATGCGTAGGTAAGAACGGTTCTTGCTAAGCCCGTAGCAGCCACGTAAAACTTGCAACAACAAAGTAGAGGACGTCTAACTTGTTTTTGCAGGGCATGTTGTGATGTGATATGGTCAAGACATGATGTGATATAATTTGTTGTATGAGATGATCATGTTTTGTAACCAAGTTATCGGCAACTGGCAGGAGCCATATGGTTGTCGCTTTATTGTATGAGATGCAATCACCATGTAATAGTTTTACTTTATCATTAAGCGGTAGCGATAGTCGTAAAAGCAATAAGTTGGCGAGACGACAACGATACTACGATGGAGATCAAGGTGTCGAGCCGGTGACGATGGTGATCATGACGGTGCTTCGGAGATGGAGATCACGAGCACGGTGCTTCGGAGATGGAGATCACAAGCACAAGATGATGATGGCCATATCATATCACTTATATTGATTGCATGTGATGTTAATCCTTTATGCATCTTATCTTGCTTTGATTGACGGTAGCATTATAAGATGATCTCTCACTAAAATTTCAAGATAAAAGTGTTCTCCCTGAGTATGCACCGTTGCAAAAGTTTTTCTTGCTGAGACACCATGTGTTAATCGGGTGTGATAGGCTCTACGTTCAAATACAACGGGTGCAAAACAGTTGCACACGCGGAATACTCAGGTTAAACTTGACGAGCCTAGCATATACAGATATGGCCTCGGAACACAGAGACCGAAAGGTCGAGCGTGAATCATATAGTAGATATGATCAACATAGTGATGTTCACCATTGAAACTACTCCATCTCACGTGTTAATCGGACATGGTTTAGTTGCTTTGGATCACGTAATCACTTAGATGATGAGAGGGATATCTATCTAAGTGGGAGTTCTTAAGTAATATGATTAATTGAACTTAAATTTATCATGAACTTAGTCCTAATAGTATTTTGCAAATTATGTTGTAGATCAATAGCTCGCGTTGTTGCTTCCCTGTTTTATTTTTTATATGTTCCTAGAGAAAATTATGTTGAAAGATGTTAGTAGCAAAGATGCGGATTGGATCCGTGATCTGAGGATTATCCTCATTGCTGCACAGAAAAATTATGTCCTTGATGCACCGCTAGGTGACAGACCTATTGCAGGAGCAGATGCAGACGTTATGAACGTTTGGCTAGCTCAATATGATGACTACTTGATAGTTTAGTGCACCATGCTTAACGGCTTAGAATCGGGACTTCAAAGACGTTTTGAACGTCATGGACCATATGAGATGTTCCAGGAGTTGAAGTTAATATTTCAAGCAAATACCCGAGTTGAGAGATATGAAGTCTCCAACAAGTTCTATAGCTAAAAGATGGAGGAGAATCGCTCAACTAGTGAGCATGTGCTCAGATTGTCTGGGTACTACAATCGCTTGAATCAAGTGGGAGTTAATCTTCCAGATAAAATAGTGATTGACAGAATTCTCTAGTCACCATCACCAAGTTAGTAGAACGTCGTGATGAACTATAGTATGCAAGGGATGACGAAAGTAATTCCCGAGCTCTTCGTGATGCTGAAATCGACGAAGGTAGAAATCAAGAAAAACATCAAGTGTTGATGGTTGACGAGACCACTAGTTTCAAGAAAAGGGCAAAGGGAAGAAGGGGAACTTCAAGAAGAACGGCAAGCAAGTTGCTGCTCAAGTGAAGAAGCCTAAGTCTGGTCCTAAGCCTCAGACTAAGTGCTTCTACAAGGGACTGGTCACTAGAAGCGGAACTACCCCAACTATTTGGTGGATAAGAAGGATGGAAAAGTGAACAAAGGTATATTTGATATACAGATTATTGATGTGTACTTTACTAGTGTTTATAGCAACCCCGCGGTAATTGATACTGGTTCAGTTGCTAAAGAGTAGTAACTCGAAAACGGGAGTTGCAGAATAAACAGAGACTAGTAAAAGGCGAGGTAACGATGTGTGTTGGAAGTAGTTCCAAGATTGATATGATCATCATCGCACACACCTTGTACTTTCGGGATTAGTGTTGAAACTAAATAAGTGTTATTTGGTGTTTGCGTTGAGCATGAATATGATTTGATCATGTTTATTGCAATACGGTTATTCATTTAAATTAGAGAACAATTGTTGTTCTGTTTACATGAATAAAACCTTCTATGGTCATACACACCAACGAAAATGGTTTGTTGGATCACGATCGTAGTGATACACATATTCATAATATTGAAGCCAAAAGATGCAAAGTTAATAATGATAGTGCAACTTATTTGTGGCACTGCCGTTTAGGTCATATTGGTGTAAAGCGCATGAAGAAACTCCATACTGATGGGATTTTGGAATCACTTGATTATGAATCACTTGATGCTTGCGAACCGTGCCTCATGGGCAAGATGACTAAAACGCCGTTCTCCGGAACTATGGAGAGAGAAACAGATTTGTTGGAAATCATACATACAGATGTATGTGGTCCGATGAATATTGAGGCTCGTAGCAGGTATCATTATTTTCTGACCTTCACAGATGATTTGAGCAGATATGGGTATATCTACTTAATGAAACAAGAGTCTGAAACATTTGAAAAGTCCATATAATTTCAGAGTGAAGCAGAAAATCATCGTAACAAGAAAATAAAGTTTCTACGATCTGATCGTGGAGAAGAGTATTTAAGTTACGAGTTTGGCCTTCAGTTAAAACAATGTGGAATAGTTTCACAAATTCATGCCACCTGGAACACCACAGCATAATGGTGTGTCCGAACGTCATAACCGTACTTTATTGGATATAGTGCAATCTATGATGTCTCTTACCAATTTACCACTAATCGTTTTGGGGGTTATGCATTAGAGACAGCTGCATTCACGTTAAATAGGGCACCATCAAAATCCGTTGAGACGACGCCTTATGAACTGTGGTTTGGCAAGAAACCAAAGTTGTCGTTTCTTAAAATTTTGGGGTTGCGATGCTTATGTGAAAAAGTTTCATCCTGATAAGCTCAAACCTAAATCGGAGAAATGTGTCTTCATAGGATACCCAAAGGAGACAGTTGGGTACACCTTCTATCACAGATCCGAAGGCAAGACATTCGTTGCTAAGTATGGATCCTTTCTAGAGAAGGAGTTTCTCTCGAAAGATGTGAGTGGGAGGAAAGTAGAACTTGATGAGGTAACTGTACCTGCTCCCTTATTGGATCACAGAAATCTGTTCCTGTGACTTCTACACCAATTAGTGAGGAAGTTAATGATGATGATCATGTAACTTCATATCAAGTTACTACCAAACCTCATAGGTAAACCAGAGTAAGATCCGCACCAGAGTGGTACGGTAATCCTGTTCTGGAGGTTATGTTACTAGACCATGACGAACCTACGAACTATGAAGAAGCGATGGTGAGCCCAGATTCCGCAAAATGGCTTGAGGCCATGAAATCTGAGATGAGATCCATGTATGAAGAACAAAGTATGGACTTTGATTGACTTGCCCAATGATCGGCGAGCCATTGAGATTAAATGGATCTTCAAGAGGAAGACGGACGCTGATAGTAGTGTCACTATCTACAAAGCTAGAATTGTTGCAAAAAGGTTTTTGACAAGTTCAAGATGTTGACTACGATGAGAGTTTCTCACTCGTATCTATCCTTAAGTCTGTCCGAATCATGTTAGCAATTGCCGCATTTTATGAAATCTGGCAAAGGGATAAACAAAACTGCATTCCTTGATGGATTTATTAAAGAAGAGTTGTATATGATACAACCAGAAGGTTTTGTCAATCCTAAAGGTGCTAACAAAATATGCAAGCTCCAGCGATCCATCAATGGACTGGTGCAAGCATCTCGGAGTTGGAATATACGCTTTGATAAGTTGATCAAAGCATATAGTTTTATACAGACTTGCGGTGAAGCCTGTATTTACAAAAAAAAGTGAGTGGGAGCACTACAACATTTTTGATAAGTATATGTGAATGACATATTGTCGATCGGAAATAATGTAGAAATATTCTGCAAAGCATAAATGAGTGTTTGAAAGGAGTTTTTCAAAGAAAGACCTCGGTGAAGCTGCTTGCATATTGAGCATCAAGATCTATAGAGATAGATCAAGACGCTTGATAAGTTTTTTTCAATGAGTACATACCTTAACAAGATTTTGAAGTAGTTCAAAATAGAACAGTCAAAGAAAGAGTTCTTGCCTGTGTTACAAGGTGTGAAATTGAGTAAGACTCAAAACCCGACCACGGCAGAAGATAGAAAGAGAATGAAAGTCATTCCCTATGCCTTGGCCATAGGTTCTATAAAGTATGCCATGCTGTGTACCAGATCTATTGTATACCATACACTGATTTTGGCAAGGGAGTACAATAGTGATCTAGGAGTAGATCACTGGACAGCGGTCAAAATTATCCTTAGTGGAATAAAGGATATGTTTCTCGATTATGGAAGTGACAAAAGGTTCATCGTAAAGAGTTACGTCGATGCAAGTTTTGACACTAATCTAGATGACTCTAAGTCTCGGTCTAGATACATATTGAAAGTGGGAGCAATTAGCTAGAGTAGCTCCATGCAGAGCATTGTAGACATAGAAATTTGCAAAATACTTACGGATCTGAATATGACAGACCCGTTGACTAAAATTATCTCACAAGCAAAACATGATCACACCTTAGTACTCTTTGGGTGTTAATCACATAGCGATGTGAACTAGATTACTGACTCTAGTAAACCCTTTGGGTGATGGTCACATGACGATGTGAACTATGGGTGTTAATCACATGGTGATGTGAACTATTCATGTTAAGTCACATGGCGATGTGAACTAGATTATTGACTCTAGTGCAAGTGGGAGACTGAAGGAAATATGCCCTAGAGGCAATAATAAAGTTATTATTTATTTCCTTATATCATGATAAATGTTTATTATTCATGCTAGAATTGTATTAACCGGAAACATAATACATGTGTGAATACATAGACAAACAGAGTGTCACTAGTATGCCTCTACTTGACTAGCTCGTTAATCAAAGATGGTTATGTTTCCTAGCCATAGACATCAGTTGTCATTTGATTAACGGGATCACCTCATTAGGAGAATGACGTGATTGACTTGACCCATTCCGTTAGCTTAGCACCCGATCGTTTAGTATGTTGCTATTGCTTTCTTCATGACTTATACATGTTCCTATGACTATGAGATTATGCAACTCCCGTTTACCGGAGGAACACATTGTGTGCTACCAAACGTCACAACGTAAATGGGTGATTATAAAGGTGCTCTATAGGTGTCTCCAAAGGTACTTGTTGGGTTGGCGTATTTCGAGATTAGGATTTGTCACTCCGATTGTCGGAGAGGTATCTCTGGGCCCACTCGGTAATGCACATCACTATAAGCCTTGCAAGCATTGTGACTAATGAGTTAGTTGCGGGATGATGTATTACGGAACGAGTAAAGAGACTTGCCGGTAACGAGATTGAACTAGGTATCGAGATACCGACGATCAAATCTCGGGCAAGTAACATACCGGTGACAAAGGGAACAACGTATGTTGTTATGCGGTCTGACCGATAAATATCTTCGTAGAATATGTGGGAGCCAATATGGGCATCCAGGTCCCGCTATTGGTTATTGACCGGAGACGTGTCTCGGTCATGTCTACATAGTTCTCGAACCCGTAGGGTCCGCACGCTTAACGTTACGATGACAGTTTTATTGAGTTTTGATGTACCGAAAGAGTTCGGAGTCCCGGATGAGATCGG
>NC_057808.1:539911367-540027851 GCF_018294505.1 Triticum aestivum | reverse complement strand
ATTACACCTCGATAATACCGTTGCGGAGCTTAGGCGAAGCCCTGCGTCGGTGGAACATCATCATCGTCACCACGCCGTCGTGCTGACGAAACTCTCCCTCAACACTCGGCTGGATCGGAGTTCGAGGGACGTCATCGAGCTGAACGTGTGTAGAACTCGGAGGTGCCGTGCGTTCGGTACTTGATCGGTCGGATCGTGAAGACATACGACTACATCAACCGCGTTGTGATAACGCTTCCGCTGTCGGTCTACGAGGGTACGTGGACAACACTCTCCCCTCTCGTTGCTATGCATCACCATGATCTTGCGTGTGCGTAGGAAATTTTTTGAAATTACTACGTTCCCCAACAATAGTAGGGGGCGGTGAGGTCTCCGCGGCAGCATAGCTAGCCACGGGAGGCAGGAGCATGCGGCACGACTGGCACTGCTTTGGGTGGCTGGAGCAAGAAGACCAGAGGTTGAAGAAGCACTACGGCCGTTGGATGGACATCGTACGGTCACTGGAGCTAGAATCGTTCATATTGACTAAGTTGACAAAGCACTCCGTCCCCGTCAACTTAGTAGGCCCACAAGTCAGCCACCCACCAAGGTGGGTCCCAACTAGCAAGGGGGTATTCATTTTTTTGTGCGTAATAAGGAGGTACTTCCGGTGGGTCTGAGCTGACAGCGGGGGGAACGTTTTTTTCGCGAAATACGGTAACCCGTCCGGTGGGTCCCAGCAGTCAGGGGGGAAACATTTTTCGCAAAATACGATGGCCCATCCGGTGGGTCCCTGCTGTTAGGTGGAGGAATCATTATTTTCCACATAATAAGGATGCACTTCTTTGCTGCGGCGGTGGACCCAGCTATCAGCCTCTCCATGTATAGTACACTTCCGATGGAAGTCATTCCTTGACCACGTTGACGACGCCGCGTTCCGTTGCATGCATGCGTCCATGGGCGTGGTGCGTCCCCACTGTCAGCCTCTCACGTACAGTCATGTTCCGATGACTCTCGGTTGTTGACCACGTTGACCATACCATGCCGAATGCACCAAAGGCCGGTGGACGATGGCGAGGCCCCAGACTGGAACGACCCGGAGATGGGGAAGACGGGGCAGTGGAGTCGCAGATGAAGAGGAGTGGGAAACTTGACTGGTTCGGGTGCGCGGCAGCACAGCCGCAGTGCCGCCCACGGGAGAAAGGAGCAAGAACAGAGGTTGAAGAAGGAGCACGGCTGTTGGATTAACATCCAATGGTCCAGCTGCTAGAATCATTTGTTGATTAAGTTGACAAAGCCCTGCGTACACGTCCTCTTAGTAGGCCCACAAGTCAGCCACCAAGTCTGACGGGTCCCAGCTGTCAACGGGAGGAATAATTTTTTCGCATAACAAGGAGGCACTTCCTTCCATGCGAAGATGCAGCTGGTGGGTCCCATCTGTCAGGTGGAGGAAACATTTTTTCAGCTTAATAAGGAGGAACTTTCCTTGCATGCGACCATGGACCTCATGGGTCCCAGCCGTCAGGCTCTCCACGTATAGTCCTCTTCCGATGACTCTCGTTTGTTGACCACGCCGCGCAGAGCGCAGCGAGGCGGTGGACGACGGCGAGGCCCCGGACGGGAACGACTTGGAGATGGGAAGATGCGGCAGTGGAGTCGCATATTGAGTGGAGGAGAAGGGTTATAACTGGTTCTGGTGCAGCATGGGGCTGCAGTCGGTGGAGAATAACAGGAGGTGTGGAGGGGTGGAGGGATAGCCTGGCCGGCGGTGGGGTATCGCTTCGCAGCGATGCGTGCTAAGCAGAGCCGCTAGCCGCCGGATGCCGGACCAGGCGGCCCCGGCGACGCTGGAGGAAGAAGACGGGAGATTGAAGGTGCATGCCGACCAAGTTGACAACGCCCTGCGTAGGCTTCGACCTATTGGCCCACATTTCAGCCTGCAAAAATGTGGCATATATTTAACCCATGTTTTCTAGAATGTACAGTCCATTTGCTGGGCTGGGTGAACAAATAATTTCACGTTAATGCGGGCCATTTATATTATCTAAGAAATCCCAGTCCATTTGCACTTCCTTCAAATACACGAATTAGCTGGGCTCGTTATATATATAATGTTATGTTAGAAGGAGCAATTAATATAAAAAATAAACCAGAGAGGCACATTTATATATATATAATTAACAAATTAGCGAGTTATTGCTCAAAATAAAAATGAGCGTGTTATTATTACATTGGTCCTTAAAATCTTCGCAAGCTTTTGTACGCAATCACAAGGATTTTCCTTGCGTGTGAGTCAAAAACAACCAGGATTTTCCTTACCAACTTCTGTTAAACATTTACTTTTATAAGTTAATAACACATGGGATGTTTTCATAATGTATATATAAGTCTCTATAAAATATACGATAATAGTAATAATATAAATATATATAATGTGGTTAAAAAAGTACATTGGGCTGCCGATCTTTAAGAAAAAGCCCATAGCCTGGTATGGACCTCAAAAAATAAGTTGAAATCACTGTCACCCGTATGTCGTGGGCTACGCATGTTAAAATCCAAAACCTAGGCCTAGCTGATACTTGTTCGCCCTCTGGAAAAAAATGATACCAGATCCCCGAGCGAACTGGATTATAGAGGGGATCGGCGGCACGACTGAAGAAGCACATCAGGAGAGATTTTTTTCTTCAGTGGATGGCTCTCGATGGCGTTTTTTTACTTGCCTTTGCACCACACCACTTGTATTTTTAGCCTCCCAGTCCGTGATGGACCAGCAACCCATTTGCTAGGCGGGCCAACCTACAGAAACCAGCACTCGATTTTTCATCAAGCCCAAAAAACAATGCAGTACTATGTTTGTTTTGAGGCCGAAAACATTACGACAGGGGTTGAGCGGGGGAGGGGGCAAGACAGAGCAAAAAGATTAAAAAGAGCTGATGCGCCATTGCTACCCTAACAAAGCAGGTGCAATTCTTCTCGGGAAGAAGGTGTGCCGTTGACACCCACACGTCACATACCCCACAGTAGGCATACTAACAAGTTCACACACAAGCACAACAGAAAAGGTAAACATTCGTATCAAACTCAGGTTCACAGGACACGTTCATATTCATAGCCAACATTCACTATCAACAACTCAAAATATTCATATATACACAAGTTCAGCATGTCTATGGATCCAAATGATTGATAGATCACACAACAATATTCATAGATAATTCACAAAAAGATCCAGATATACACATGTTCAGTATGTTTACGCATCCAAATGATTGAGATCACAGCCAATATGATCCATGGACGAACTTTAATTACCTAGGGTACAGACTGGTAAATGGTGTTCAGTTGGAGGTACTTCTTGCTAAAATTAATGCTTGTACGAGTAAACTTTCGAGTACATATGAGGCAGCACAGACAATCTGAACTTTGCTTGTAGGTTTATCCTCAAATAGTGGCCTCGTGCCGAGGGAGGTTTGAGCAACTTGGCCACTACTTTCATCCAACTAGTTTACTGGCTCATCTTGGTCCTATAGCTTGCCAAAATTCTAGATTGCAGACTGGTAAATGGTGTTCAGTCGGAGGTACTTCTTGCTAAAATTAATGCTTCTACGAGTAAACTTTCGAGTACATAAGAGGCAGCACCGACAA
The DNA here is from genome assembly GCF_018294505.1 of Triticum aestivum. NCBI lineage: Eukaryota > Viridiplantae > Streptophyta > Magnoliopsida > Poales > Poaceae > Triticum > Triticum aestivum. The sequence goes on along the minus strand of NC_057808.1, from coordinate 540,024,227 downwards.
TCTGAACTTTGCTTGTAGGTTTATCCTCAAATAGTGGCCTCGTGCCGAGGGAGGTTTGAGCAACTTGGCCACTACTTTCATCCAACTAGTTTACTGGCTCATCTTGGTCCTGTATCTCACCAAAATTCTACATTGCAGACGAAAAAGGAGGCGGTTGAGAAAATGAACCACCCAAATTTTTTGTGGAGTTCAACTGAAATGGAGCATCCCTGGCGTGCAGACTGATTAAGTGCCAGATGAATATATGCATCAACCAACTTGTCTGGAATCTTTAGACTCCATGCCATACAGTTCGCTACCATATGTGCAGATAACCAAAAGGCACAAGTTGGGACCAAAGACTGGACTGCGTTTTTCTGGGCTATGCGCCAAGCAATATTTTTGGCGTTCACTCTCCTAATACTTGGAGTTTGACAATTGGTTGACGCCGGTTGATACTCGGATGAATATAGGCACTTCTTCTTGTCAACATCGATGCTTGTCTGAGTGAACTTTGGAGTACATAGCAGCAGCATAAGTACCTGTCCATCTGATCTTTTTGTGCAGTTCTACTGAAATCACCCGATGTAATGATGTGCCTGCGAGTTCAGGCTCCAAGTTACTCCTTTATGAAATCGGCAAAGAGTAGCACAATACCAAATTACAAATACATATGACAAGCACAATAATCAGGATAAAGACCAGTACCAACCTGTGTGAGGTAGCATATCAATTACTATTTCCTTTGACTGGAAGCCGAGATAAGCCAAGCGACTGACAGCAAAGGAAGAATGCAAGCCGAGATTAGCGACTAACAGGAAAGGAAGGAAGCTGTCGGGGCAATGAAGCACCCAAAGTTTTTGTGCAGTTCCACCAAAATCGAGCATCCCTGTTGGCACATATATTGAGAGAGTGAGATTACTGTAATAGTGGGACTAGTTGATGAAACATACACTAACAAATAGAAGCACCCTCATTATCTTAATGGGCAAAGTTAGCATTCCCTCCCTGCTCCACCACATGATTCACCTCATAGACAAACATACACACGTACATGATTCAGCATAGGGTGCTACTAAAGATTTGTTTAACTCCGACAGGAAAATTAGGCAGCAATAAATTAGTGGTACTTAAGTACCCCTAATTAATTAAGTGAGACAGCAGAAGTGGAAGGGCTCCCTGGAGGATCGTCTCACATGTAAGGTAGTCGTTGCCGGAGCCCTTGAATGGCCTCGACTGAGGCCTCTAGCTTCAGCAAGATTGCCTTGGCACTGTTTACTCTTCTTCTTCTTCCTCTTCATGATCTGTTTCTCAGTCTCCTCACCAGTTGGTGAAACCAAGTACATGATTGGTCTTCTATTTCAGAATTGGTTTTGTCAATGAGGGAGTACAAGTGTACTAGTAAAAAATAGCATTATTTTCTCATGGCAGTCGCAAAATAGAGATGAACACATGCAGTAAATATCATTCTGACCTAAAGGAAGGTTATGGTGCCAATATGGATGATGAGGATTGGAACACAGATCTCCCTTTGTGCAGTTCCATCGAAATGAACCAACTGTTCCATTCTGACATTCCAGTTAAACAGCACAAAAGTCACTTCTTTTAAGAAGAGATTTGTGCAGTGCACCAAAAGGTCACAACAGCAAGTGAAATGGATATCCCTGTTTGCACAAAAAGCTACAGAGGAAACATTCAGAGTCTTAAACAATTACAGGCAAAAACATTTGGCTAAACTTGTCATGGCTTATAACAGTGGCATGGCTTCATTTCTACCAGGGGCATTAGATTAAGTACAGCTAAATATTTGATATAAGGGCATGGGACAGTGGGTGCACCAGCAGTCCAGCACCATGTACCTAAACAGGGGCATAAAGTGGTGATTCATAGTTTGTTGCCCCGAGAAACAAACATCCAAGAAACATATCTGGGTTGGTCCCATTTTTGTTCACTCTAGCCACCTACTCCTATGTGTGGATAGCAAATCTAGTCTTGGTCATACCACTATGTACAGCGTTACCTCTATATTTTCCTTTTCGACCAAGAGACCGGTTGGATGACCAGTCTGTACTACTTTCACCCCCTTTCCTTCCTGTTTGTACGAAGTCCGATGTACTACATACTAAATTCCCCCACCCCCACTTTATTTATTGTTTGAACCAAGTACAAGATTCGACTCCATGAAGTAGCTTTACCTCTAACAATAGAAGAAAAAAATAGGTGACGTTGGACCATCCGATCGAGAGGGGCTGAGAGGTAGAAAATGATGCACATGCAGCGACGTAGCGAGCTGGGGAAGTAAAGCTAAGGCGCTTTCGAAGGAAGATATACCTGAAGGTCGTCGGGATGTGGATAGGTGGGCGGCGGGAGGCCGGATCCGCCCACACTAGGGCAATGACGAACGGATCGGAGGACCTCTCGCGCCGGCGCTCGGCCAGAGATAACGGTGCGGCCGGCAGTGGGTCTCCTCCCTCGTCGTCGACGACGGCCTAAACGCTGCCCCTCCTCCCCTTCACCGACGGAGGGGGATACGTCCGGATCTGTAACCAGCGGTGAGGATAGAAAGACAGTGTCTTTTGAAGGGAGAAAGACAGTGTTACCACCCCTATCTTGTTTAGATCTGGAGAGGATGAGAGTGTGTGAATAGAGCAACCCTAGCAAGCAAGCGCGGAGGCTCCGGCCTATATATGCGTAGTGGGGTAGTTTTCCTTTTTCACTCCATCAAAACAATCGTTTAAAATTGTGTACTACATGCCAGGTCGCCGTTTTTTAGTTGTTGATTTTTTTTTTGAGATAGCTACCCGCTTGTTCCAAGTGGTGTTACGGTGTGCCAGGTCGCACTTTTTTTTGAGGGTGGCAGGTCGCAATTTGTATCGTTCAAGTCTGGTACAAGTCCCTCCATTAAATGAACAGCCACCCCCTCGTAAAAATTGTGAACAAGCCCACGGCTAAAATTATCGGAAACATGGGTTGCCCCAACATGCATTATTATTTATATTTTCTACTCCCTCCGTTCCTAAATATAAGTCTTTTTTTATTCGCCACACCTAAGACAAGAATTTTTTTATTAGTAGTGAACCCCACATGTCATAGACAGAAAAAGTGTGGCAAGATTTCCTTAGGCAAGCCAAAGTGTGTCTAACAATTTGAGCAACTCAAGTTAGGAAAGTGTGGGAAAAATAATGTGGCAACATAACACAAACATAGTCACAATCCAAACAGCCCCGTAATTTTTTGTGACATGCATGAAAATTTGGTTAGTTAAATTTATAGTCAAAATTTGGCAAGGTGTATCAAATCAACAGATGCAAGTATCAAAAGGGAGGTCACGGCATGCATGCATGCGTTGTACTCCCTCCGTTTCCAAATATAAGTCTTTTTAGAGATTGCAACAAGTGACTACATACGAAGCAAAATATGTCTACATACATCCGTATGTAGTAGTCCATTTGAAATGTGTAAAAAGACTTATATCGAGTGCAGTGCTTTGATGTGTCGCGTCAAATCGTACAAGACCGAGAAGTTTGATTACTACAACACCCCCTCCCTCGCGCATGGGCGTGGTGGCTGGCAAGACTAGTAGGAGCTTTTGCTACACGCTTCTTGACGGCGGAGAAATTGCGGATGGAGTTGACCATCATGTCGTCCATGCAAGAGGCGAAGTCGGCATCAGCGAGGGCTACGACGCCGGAGGTCGCCAGCACCGTCTAGAAACGCTGCGCGGTGCGGGGCCGCAGGCCGGCGCCTTGGATGATTTGGCACAGCCGACTGCCGCTCGCGACCATCGCCTCCATAGGTGCTTCTGGCTTCTGGTCACTTGGTCTTGGATTGGAGTGAGCAGTGTTGCGCAGTGATTGAGAAAGAACATTTATTGTCAATCTAACCCTGCCATCCATACACCTCTTTGGTTTAGAGTTAGTTCAGGGTTAGAATCTAACTCTAACCTCTAACTGAGTTAGTAGAGTTCTCCTCGTCTCGGTTCATCGCCATCATACTTTCCCCATTTCTGTGTTTTTAGTATCCTGCGAATCAAAGAGGCCCTTAGACTGGTTTAGATCCGGTAGTTTTTTATAAACGTGTTATGTCCAAAATTTAATGAACGTGCTCCGGTTTCTACGAAAATAATCTGGTTTTATGTAGTAATCCATTTATTTATTTATTTATTCTTCTGCGGGGGGTTCGCATGTAATTCGTGAGGTCTGAAATGTAAAGTACCCTGGCATATGCTCCGAGTCGTGCATGCACTACGACCCAGATGCTCTATGTCCCACATGTCGGCGACAGGGTGCACGTGGAAATAGCCTAGGAGTACATATAGGAGGATAAATGCGTGAAAAAATATGTACGGTGAAGCGTAGCTGCGGTTCGAAAAGGAGACCTAAAGTGATGACAGGTATAGGTCGCACGCACCCGTACAAGACATACGACTGCTTTTTCCCTAAAAAAAGAGGTACGAGTGCTCAGTACTCCTATTCTATCAACGCGAGTCCCATCTGACAACAGCGTCTGTGCTACAGCTAGCTCTTCGCCCTCGTTTCTCTCTTCTAATTCTAAACTCAGCCGACGCCCGGTGGGCGGGGTGGGGATTTGCCGATGGTCGGTTTGCTCAACTACAGCCCCACCTCACAGTGAAAACGTTACTGCTGGAATAAAAATGTCATATACTCCTATACTAATAAAACATTAAGGCCATGAGGCGATGCAGTGCTGGTTACATTAGGCAAGAAGAAGAGATGCATCCATCGATGACGTCCACCTCCTCGACTCAGGGCGCCGGCCCACCGAACGGCGGCTAAGTAGCAGCGGCTTTCGTGGCTAGGTCGACGTGCTTCTGAACAATGGCGTCCAAAGATTCCAGCCACTGGAAGAAGGCTAACGTCTTTCTGTCCTCGCTGGCCTTGTAGTGGCCTATGTAGACAATTTCCTCGTAGACGTGGATGTGCAGGTCGACGGTTTCTTGCATGGCGAGGCGCTGCGCGACGAGCGCGGCCTCGAGGTGCACATTGTTCATCGCGACCTCCGGCAACTGCAGGGCCACCAGGGCTTGAAAGAGTTCGTCGCCATGGAGGCCGATGAGGGTGGCAGGCAATGAGGAGCCTGGGCGCGTGGGCTGGAGCAGTACGGCAAGGTCGTCCGCGTGCTTCTTGACGGCGGCGAACTTGCGGATGGAGTTGACCATCATGTCGTCCATGCGAGAGGCGAAGCCGGCATCGGCGAGGGCTATGACATCGGCGGTCCCCAGCACCGTCTGGAAACGCTGCGTGGTGCGGGGCCGCAGGCCGGTGCCTTGGATGATTTGGCACAGCCGACTGCCACTCGCGTCCATCGCCTCCATAGGTGCTTCTGTCTTCTAGTCACTTGGTCTTGGATTGGAGTGAGCATTGTTGCGCAGAGACTAAGGAGTAGATGGATTGGAGTGGTGGGGCGCCTTTATATGAGAATCCAAACTCTGTTGCATTCACATCATGCTGGCTCTATTCTGCTTCTCCAATTAATTCCCTCTGCATGTAGAGTAATTTGAGGATGCATCATTGACCGTTCAACGTCTCGGGAACCGCTACCCTCTCCCTCCTTGGCATTCAAGCACCTATGGAGGCGACTGCTGCTCGCGTCTATCGCGTGTCATGAGACGTTCCCGTCGACGACGAGGTGCCTATGGTGACTTCGTAAATTTCAAGATGATAGTACTACCTCCGTTTCAGTTTACAAGTCCTACGCGTATACCTAGGTTGCCAATTTTATCACCCTAATATAAACTATATAACACAAAAATTATACCTTTTGAAAGTAGAAACTCCGAAGTTTATGTTGGTATATTTTTTGTAATATATGACTTGTATTAGGTTGGTCAAATTGAAGACCTAGGAGTACGCGCACGCCCTGTAAACAGAGAGAAAGGTAGTACTAGTATACTCAATATTGTGCACCGCGACCAAGGCCAAGAGGAAAACGAGAGAACAACGTATTTATTTACGATGTATATTCACTCATTTTGCTCCATATGTACTACATCTAGGTGTAGTCTAGTCACTTGTTGAAATCTCTAGAAAGGCAAATACTCCTTTCTGGTTTACAGGGCTATACTAGCAAGTACTTACTACAATAGTGGGCTCATATAGCAATTTTGTCTCATGCAAGAGCCTGGCTATATGCGTGCTCCAAGGTTCGCAACTGCCACGTTTGGGTTGCACTTGGCTCTTCGCCTCTTCGAGAAGATGAACAATGATGTTACTACCACTACTTCTACAGTATCGAATCCACTGCTGCATGTCCGTCCACCGCGAGCGGGAGGGATAGCTTGTTGTAGTACTATATAAGCAAAAGCCTGTCCTCGTCTGCGAGCCACCGCGCGCATGGGCGAGGGAGAAGGCGTGTAGTAGTAAAATCAAGCTTCTCCTCATTGTACGAGTTGACATGACACATCATAGCACTGGCCCCACATGGTTGCCTCTAAACTTGGCTGAAAGACCCGCAGTGTATAATACTCCATTTGCTGCAACCTCTAACATTTACCCCACCACAAATTAAAATATATATTCCTGTATTGACCAGATGAGCGTGCAAACTAGAATCACTAGGATGACAGGTAGGGCCAGAAGATAATTTTAATCAAAAAATATAGCATGGAGCCGACCCCAACGATTTTAAGCTTACACGCACGGTACACGCTATCCTAGACTACTCTACACATGAAACTGCCACACGAGCGTCCGGGCTGCGCTTGGCTCTTCGCCTCTTCGGGAAGTCGAACAAAATGATGGAGTACTACTGCAGTGGAGGAGTACTACAGTATGCTTCTGGCCATCTGACACCAATTGAAGTGCTGCATGTCCACCGCGTACGGGAGGGAGAGCGTGTAGCGAACGAAAGCTTCTCCTAGTCCTGCCAGCCACCACGCTCATGGGCGAGGGAGGGACGCAGCTTCATTGACTTACTGCTCCTGCCTTTGCGTCCATGACAGGTGGGTCCAATAGGTAGGTGGCCCACCTGTCATGCAGCCAAAGGCAGGTGCGGTTAAGGCGAGAGGGCGTTGTAGTAATCAAACTTCTCGGTCTTGTACGAGTTGACGCGACACATCAAAGCACTGCGCTCGATATATTTCAATAATTTGCGTTTACCGATGCATTAATTACAACGCATGCATGCATGCCGTGACTCTCCTTTTAATACTTGCATGTGTTGATTTAATGCACCTTGAAGTAGTATGAATATGTGACGGTAAAGCTTTGTAATGCCCCGGCCCTAATAAAGCGAGAGATGGTTGTGCACGAGGAGGGCGAGATCATGCAAACGGAACAGGACCCGACGATGGAGCTCTCTATGGTCTCGATGGACCTCACCTTACTCCACTGCCCCTTGAAGCCTCCAGTGTATGAGGTTCGAATACACCTCGTCCATTCGGCTGATCGAGCAAGGTGCAGGTTTCTTGATTGATGTGTTGTTCGATTGATTTGTGCAGTGCAAGGGAGGGCACCTGGCTTGCGCGGACTGCCGCGTCGAGCGCCCCGGGAACCAGCGATAGTGCCAGAAGTGCCAGCGCGGCGGTGGCTTCGACGTGCAGAACACGGCGGTGGACGCCGTCCTCTCCTCGGTGAGGGTGGAGTGCCCGCACGAAGGCTGTGGGCTCTACGTCACTTACCACAAGCTCGCCGATCACCAAAGTGTGTGTCCGCTCGCGCCCTGCAAATGCCCCGTGCCCGTCTGTGGCTACGAAGGCCCGCTGCCGTGGCTCTCCCACCACATCAGCACCGTTCATCCCATGCCCGTGCACAAGATCCAGTACGGCAAGGCGCTCCAGCTGCAAGTGCCACTGTCGGAGCCACGGCTCTTGCTGTTCGCGGAGGAGGACGGCCGCGCGTTTTTCTTGGTCGGCGGCGTGCTCGACATCGGCGCGCCTATCACCGTGTTGGTCGTCTACATCAGAGCGGGGGCATCCCCACTGCCGCACTACGTGGCCAAGCTGTGGGTGAACAGCCCACCGGGGGGGCCCAAAGGCGGGATCCCGCCCAAAGGCAGGACCGACGCCGTCAAGGTGGAAATGGAGGTGACAAGCAGCAGGGATCCCGACGACGTCGCCGTGCAGGAGCTGACCTTCTTCACAGTTCCGCCCAAGCTGCTGGCCGGGGCTAAGCTGGTGTCCCTCCACATTCAGATTGACAAGCTCACGTCCTAAATGATTCTACAGTGCCTTCTGTTTATCTTAGTAATATGCTAATATAGGGGTTAGCTCGGTCTACTTTAGCTTAAGAGATGGTGGGTTTTGGTGGCGATGCAGCAATTACCTCGACATCAGATCAGCAGTGAAAGTAATTTCGAACAGTTGAATGGATATTTTGTGTCTGTTGGATATAAAGATCCTTTGGGTAAGAAGTAATAGCTTATATGTTTTTTTCAAAACGGAACAACGATACTAGTATAATTTTTGTTGACATGCACTAATATTTTCGAAACGGACGTCGGGCTGTAGCTAGAATGGCGGTTGGGACGCGGCATCGGCCCATACCGCGGTGACCCCCGATTGGGACGCACTGACTGTGGATTTTCTGCCTCGCCGATGTCGACCGCGTCTACGCAGAACATTGTTCCCTTCCCCCAGCTGCGGGATCGGGCCGGATATGTGACCAGCAGTGGGGCCACCGTCGTTCTATGCTTGTGAAGAGAGCAACCCAAGCAAGCAGGCTTGTAGCTTAGGCTCCTGCTAGTGTATATATAGTGGTTTTCTTTTTCTCTCCATATCAACCATTTTATATTGCGTACGTGTGATTGAAGAGTGAAATGATGGTTGCTTCTTCCGACTAACTTACTGTGTGATTTGACTGCTCCTTTAGTGGACCCTACACGTACTCCCCCTACGTGTATGCAATAGTCACACGTACACATGGATGCAAAAATGCGCGCGACGCCCTAATGCATGCATGTCCGAGCACATGACGGAACACACACGGTCACGCTCAAGTGCTCAACCTACACGTGCATGCACACACATACTCAGCCAGGGTGAGCTAGTGACCGTATAAACACCGGAAAATGTATATATTGAGCGCAATGAGCGTATTATGAAGTCTACTGACCGTATTTTTACAAATATACAGTGACAGATAGTGTATTTATCTCGTTTGAAATTAAGTTGTATTAACCGGAGAGGAGGCAGTATGGACTAGCATTACTTTGATGTGTCCCGTCAACTTGCCGAACGAGGAGAAGCTTGCAGGACGGGAGAAGCTTGCGCGCGGTGGCTCGCAGGACAAGGAGAAACTTTTGACTAATGCAAGTTGTCCTTCGCTCAGGCGGTGGACGTGCAACAGTTAATTCGGTGTCAGATTGCCAGAAGCATACTACACTATACTAGTACTATTATTGTTGCACTTCCCGAAGAGGCGAACAGTCAAGCGCAAAGTTTACTAGTACTACTACTATAGTCTGTAGAGGTACTATACTAGGAACCGGATGGAGGAGCGTCTGCACTCTTATTATATTTTTAAAATGTGATAAAGCAATCTTCAACACATTTGGTTCTCTTCGAGGGTTCTCGCATGTGATAATGAAAGTTGATTGCATGGAACACTCGCCACAATTCTTGCTTAATTCTGGCTCATATCCTGTTACAAATAGGAGCGCTCGGTAATATTACCTCTTTTTTTGTTATTCAGCATGTAAACAGGTCAGCAAACCTTGCGGCGCATCTTTGTGCGAACCATGCTTGCTGCACTTTGAATGTGGCCAAGAGCTGGCTTGATGAAACACCTCGCTTCCTACTTCTTTTTTTTGCGGGGTGCCTCGCTTCCTAGTGACCAGTGTCTTGGCTGATCGTCCTAAGAATGCTTATATATGAATAAAGCTCTCTCATTTACCCGCCAAAAAGATTAAGCCATATTAACCGGAAAGGAGGGAGTATGGACTAGCACTACTTGTTGGTGTGTCCCGTCAACTCGCAGAACGAGGAGAAGCTTGCAGGACAAGGTGAAGCTCGCTTACGCCTTTTGACTAATGCGACGTACCCTCGCCCAGGTGATGGACATGCATCAGTTCATTCAGTGTCAGATTGCCAGAGGCATACACTGTAGTACCGAACATGCGGAGTACCATCATTGTTCGACTTCACGAAGAGGCGAAGAGCCAAGCGCAAGGTTTAGTAGTACGAGTAGTACTACTACTAGAACCGCATGGTGGAGCCTATGTACTCTTATTTTTCTTAATCTATGATAAAGTACACATTTATTCCGGAGAAGGGCGGAAAACGGCAGCCCAACATGTAATGATGATATCGATCAACCATGCTCGAATATATCTTGGCCTCCGTGCGAGCCCGTCTGTGTGTTGTCGCTCCTCGTCTCTCTCAAGGAACGGCGGGTTGGCCATTTTGCCGTCAATTGAGATAGGTTTGCTCACACTCCGGTCCCACATGTCAGTGATATGCCAAGAGGAGGTGCGTTGACCGACTGGCCATACACGTACTTGGTTTTGCACCTTCATACTACTCCTCCCTCCGTCACAGTTTACAGGGCGTGCTTCATTATGATGCATTTCTCTCAATGCATTTCCACCACCAGAGAGACTTTAGACGCATTTGGTTTAATGCTCAATTAATTAGGGCGTGGTAACCGCAATTTTCTCTCGATGTAGTACTACGGAGTGGAGTAAGTGCATGCATGTGTCTACCCAGGGTGGAAGCACTGCATGCATGTGTGTACGCATTATTTCCTCTAGTAATAGACGTCGTGCTATAACTAGCAATGCTATTTTTCAGGTTGATCGCTAGTCGCCTTGGTCCCAGAGATTTTCTATTTCTCTGAAGCGCGCTCTATATACAGTGACGGATGGAGTAGTATGAGCGGATTCAAAGAAGAGCGTATTGATGGTTGCTTCTTCCGAGCAACTTACAGTGGGAAAGGTGGGGCTTATGATTTGATTGCTCATTACTCACTATTAATGTGGCGCAACGACTGGTCTGAGTCTCCCATGCGGCTGTGCACTACCCCCTCGGTTCTTAAATATACTCCGGAGTATTTGTCTTTCTAGAGATTTCAACGAGTGACTACTCAAATATTTGTCTTTTTAGAGATTCAAATGGACTACTACATACGGATGCATATAGACATATTTTAGAGTGTAGATTCACTCATTTTGCTCCGTATGTAGTCACTTGTTGAAATCTCTAGAAAGACAAATATTTAGGAACGGAGGGAGTACACATATGAAGCAAAATGAGTGAATCTACACTCTAAAATATTCCCATTTGAAATTTGTAAAAAGACAAATATTGTTGATGACAGTTGCGACGACAAAAAAGAAGCATATTCCTTGTCCTAAGGGAAGATAACAACACGGTTGTGTTTGTCTAAAACGGTGTGAGGACAAGATTGCAATATGGAAAGTAAGTCGGACGAGCTACGTTTTGTGCAAAGAACTATGGAAGATCCACATGCAGTGACGTGGGAAGACGGGCAGTGGAGCAAGGCCGGAGGGGATACCTGGAGGTCGTCGGGATGTAACTAGGTGAGCGGCGGTGGGCAGAATTTGCCCATACTGCGGCAGCGAGCAGGTGGCATAGGCCCTACCGCGCCGGAGCTTGGTCAGAGAGAACGGCGTGTACCGCAGATCGGGACGTGCTGCCTCGGCGCCGTCGAACGGAGAAACGATGCACGTCCTCCCTTTCCGCCGGCGGACGGGATGCGGCCGGATCAGTGACCAACGGTGAGAGAGAGAGAGAGAGAGAGAGAGAGAGAGAGGCCACCGCAGCCTTGTGTGAGATACTCTAAAGAGAGACAAACCAGGCAGGGAGCCTCCATTGTATATAGTGGAGCGGGCTACCTTTTTCTCCATAAAAATCGGTTTATATTCTGTGTACATGCCATTGAGCGATATAACTTTATTTAAAAATAACGCGCCAACGCATCAAGTCGAACTTTGTTTGGTGCACGCGTGGTACACGACCTCCGTAGGTAAACAACCGCTACACGCGTTCAAATTAGCACGTGGGCTGCCATTTCGTACAGAAATGAGCTCCACCGTGTACCCGCGCGGGTGTGGCTGGGCAGGAAGCATGAGTACGTGCACGGTGCACGTATTCTCTTCTTCTTTCGTACACCACCTACGTGGGGTTGTGTGAGAGAGATACAAATGTAGAAAGATATAGTGTGTGGGTTCGTGAAAGTTTTTTTAGGGGGGTCAATAAAAAATGTAACATATGCAATGTGTGTGAAATAGAGTCCTGGATATATCATATATATAGAGGGGGCGATCCACGAGAAGAGAGTGGAGATATCATTGACTTGAGGTGTCCATAGAATCGAAGAGAGGGATGATGTGTGTGTGTGTGTGTGTGTGTGCGCGCGCGGTCGATAAAGAGTGCCATCAAATTTGTGTGTGCCCACGTCAAAGATATAGAGTGGCTGGCCTACTAGAACGAAAGAGGGGACATGTGCGGTTTGTCTCTGTGGCATGGATACCTACCTACAGCGCTCGACTACCAGTGTGTGGTGGGGGGGAGGGAGGCCTAATTAACTATAGAGGTACAATGGCTGGTATATGTGTGGAGGAGGAGAGAGGCCTACCTCATGTATTAAGGGAGATCGATGTACCTCATGTATTAAGGGAGATCGATCGGCATCCATGCATATGTGTAGGAGAGGAATAAGGTTGGGAGAGAGACAGAGCTAGAGTGTTGGAGGGGGTGGTAGTGGAGTTGCTTCTAACAAATGGTGGGATAGGCTTGCTAGACAACCGGAGGGCACGCCTGCAATATCAATAAGAGAGGGGATGGCTGCCTGTCTGTGCACGTGCGTGTGAGAGATGGGTTAGGAGGCATGCACGAATGATGAGGGGGCGATATGGCTGTGGTAAGCAGACATAACTACATAGGAAGATCAATCGTCCTTTGTCAGAGAAAGGAGAGCAATAACTTGTGAGGTATGCCGATCGATGGGGGGGGAATAGTTAAAGTCGACCTAGGTATATGTTGGGAGATTGATCGGTATACATGCATGTGTGTGTTACAAGCAAATGAGGCACGGGGAGAAGGATAGAGAGAGAGGGATGCATCTAGGAGGTGGTGCGAGAGTCATACTATATCGAGGGGGAAGGAGTGTGCGAGTACGAGATCGTTGAAAAGAGTGGTGGGAGTGAGGCATGGACGGTGATAAGAGAAGAGGGGAAGCTTGTGTTTGTGCTAGGCACACCTGGCTAGAGAGGCATATCGATCGATGTGTGCCATAAAGAAGGAGCTGGGGGGGGGCCTACACACACCGTGGGTGAACGACCTAAAGTGAAAAGACGAATTTGCGCGATGGAGCTAGAGAATGCTGAGGGAGGGTTAGAGGGATGCGGGCGTCTGCATGCACGAGAGGAAGTTAGTGCTAGCTAGCTACAAAGATAAGAGGATTGTGCGGGTGTAAAAGACGAATAGAGATCATACTTCATTATAAAAAGTGAATTCGGATATTTGAAGAATTTATCATAGTGTTTTCAATCGACGCATGTGTGAATATATATAACGGTGATACACATTCTGTGGTTATGAACATGTTATACTACATATAATATATTTTATCTCTACTCTTATAAAAAACGGAGTTGTTGATGATGGTGCCATCCTGCAATATAGGCCATCCGATTTATATCTGACGGATAGGAAGGAAACTATGGCAATTTTGGAAAAAGATACCCACACCCCTCTCCATATTTGCAAATTAGGCCTCCCCTTGATCATGTTGATGTTCTGTGGAACGCATGGGCATCTTGCTAGTACTATGTATAACATATAGAACATTGATCATAATTTGGGCTAATGTGTGGCTTTTGCAGCTCAGGTCTAAATACTTGTCATAATGTAGGGGGCGGGGCACTATACTATGTGTGATAAACACGGTGTACACGTATGGAACATGGTTTAGATTATGAATATATAGTTAGTACATCAAATGTACTATTATTTGGAATCAACATCAGGTGTATTCAAAAAATAGAATTCGAGTTCATGTAGTACACATAGTTCATATCTATCTCTATAGTAATCATGTGGTGTGTTATTAAGGTAATACACGAATGATGGTTGAAGTTGGCAACAATCATGATTGTAGATTTGTTATTGAAATAGAGAAACGAATTCAAATTCAGTTCGAATTGCAGCGGTAGTATAGACATTTGGAATGCACTAAAATGTTGGTAGGAGTAGGTTACATGCATTATACAGCAAGCGAAAAAATTTAATTGGACATAACATGGATTCATACTACCGAATAGCATTTAATTGCACTAAATTGTTGGTATGAGTAGCTTTAAATAGCATTTTTATAGTAAAACGGGGTAAGACTCTCTCTTTGTGTGGTGTGAATAGTTTTATTTTTTTCGTTTTCTTTTTGGTTGAGGGGAGTGCGAATTGATTTGGTACGTACAAGTACAATATTACACGTTAGGCTTGTCCCTAAAATTCAACCCTGAGCCGAAAGGCCCGCTAGTTCAAATCGGTGTGGGGTACTTTTGTAACACACCGTACATTTTGGACAAGCGCGTGCCTAAGTCATGGTTCACCCCCTCCCATCGCCTCCTTTTTGCCATTCGAAATCCTAGGCCGCCATAACCTCTCCGCTCTAGCCGCGAAACCGCGCCCTCCTCCGTCCGCCACCTCACCGCTGCCCAGCCGGAGCCTCTTCCCCGACAACGTCGTCCACCGCAACAGCTCGACGTCCCTCGTCCACCTCCCCGGATGAGGATCCGTCGTCCATCTCGTTGTCCTGCCGGTTCAGCCGCCCTGTCCTCCACCTCCAAGGAGCTGCTCCGACGATCGCCTCGTCTATCGCGACTGCTCCATCCCCACAGCGCCGCCTTAACCTGCTCCACCGGAACCGCGGCATCCTCACCGACTCCTCGGATGAAGCCGAAGCCTACTCGGCGCCACCAAAGAGGTTGTACACTCATCGCATCGCACCTTCTCCTTAGCTCGACCTCCCGGCGCCGACGGTGCTCCATCCCGCACCCCCATGGAGCGGCTACCTTGAAGCCCGGCGCCGCGGGCGACATCTCCACAGCGGCTCTCCCCCAGTGTGAGGCCCCATCGGCGGCGGCGTCCATACGAGCTGGATCTGCTGCTGCTCCGGCTCTCGCTCGCTCGCTCGCTCGCGCTGCTGCTACTGCTCCTGCTCTCGCTCGATCGCTCGCTCGCCCAGCTGCTGCTGCTCCGGCTCTCGCTCGCGCTGCTGCTGCTGCTGCTCCGGCTCTCGCTCGATCGCTCGCGCTGCTGCTGCTGCTCTCCCCCTTGCTCGCTCGCGCTGCTGCTGCTCCTGCTCTTGCTCGATCACTCGCCCAGTTGTTGCTGCTCCGGCTCTCGCTCGCTCGCTCGCGCTGCTGCTGCTGCTCTCCCCCTCGCTCGTGCTGCTGCTCTGCTTCGATTTAGCTACACTTCAGTCGACTGAATCGACTTTTGGGTCAGTCGATTTTTAGGGGGTGGGGGGGCTTGCTACCTCTTGAGCACTACGTTGGTTTTCCCTTGAAGAGGAAAGGGTGATGCAGCAAAGTAGCGTAAGTATTTCCCTCAGTTTTTGAGAACCAAGGTATCAATCTAGTAGGAGGCTACGCGCGAGTCCCTTGCACCTACACAAACAAATAAATCCTCGCAACCAACGCGATAAGGGGTTGTCAATCCCTACACGGTCACTTACGAGAGTGAGATCTGATAGATATGATAGGATAATATTTTTGGTATTTTTATGATAAAGATGCAAAGTAAAATAAAAGCAAAGTAAAAAAGCAACGGAAATAACTAAGTGTTTGAAGATTAATATGATGAAGATAGACCCGGGGGCCATAGGTTTCACTAGTGGCTTCTCTCAAGAGCATAAGTATTTTACGGTGGGTGAACAAATTACTGTTGAGCAATTGACAGAATTGAGCATAGTTATGAGAATATCTAGGTATGATCATGTATATAGGCATCACGTCTCAGACAAGTAGACCGACTCCTGCCTGCATCTACTACTATTACTCCACTCATCGACCGCTATCCAGCATGCATCTAGAGTATTAAGTTCATAAAAACAGAGTAACGCCATAAGCAAGATGACATGATGTAGAGGGATAAATTCATGCAATATGATAAAAACCCCATCTTGTTATCCTCGATGGCAACAATACAATACGTGCCTTGCTGCCCCTACTGTCACTGGGAAAGGACACCGCAAGATTGAACCCAAAGCTAAGCACTTCTCCCATTGCAAGAAAGATCAATCTAGTAGGCCAAACCAAACTGATAATTCGAAGAGACTTGCAAAGATAACCAATCATACATAAAAGAATTCAGAAGATACAAATATTGTTCATAGATAAACTTGATCATAAACCCACAATTCATCGGTCTCAACAAACACACCGCAAAAGAAGATTACATCGAATAGATCTCCACGAGAGAGGGGGAGAACATTGTATTGAGATCCAAAAAGAGAGAAGAAGACATCTAGCTAATAACTATGGACCCAAAGATTTGAGGTAAACTACTCACACTTCATTGGAGGGGCTATGGTGTTGATGTAGAAGCCCTCCGTGATCGATGCCCCCTCCGGCGGAGCTCCGGAACAGGCCCCAAGATGGGATCTCGTGGGTACAGAAGGTTGCAGTGGTGGAATTAGGTTTTTGGCTCCGTTTCTGATCGTTTGGGGGTACGTAGGTATATATAGGAGGAAGGAGTATGTCGGTGGAGCAACAGGGGGCCCACGAGGGTGGAGGGCGCGCCTGGGGGGGTAGGCGCGCCCCCCTACCTCGTGGCCCCCTCTTTTGTTTCTTGACGTAGGGTCCAAGTCTCCTGGATCTTGTTCGTTCCAAAAATCACGTTCCCGAAGGTTTCATTCCGTTTGGACTCTGTTTGATATTCTTTTTCTGCGAAACTCTGAAATAGGCAAAAAACTGCAATTCTGGGATGGGCCCCCGGTTAATCTGTTAGTCCCAAAAATAATATAAAAGTGAATAATAAAGCCCAATAATGTCCAAAATAGAAGATAATATAGCATGGAGCAATCAAAAATTATAGATACGTTGGAGACGTATCAAGCATCCCCAAGCTTAATTCCTGCTCATCCTCGAGTAGGTAAATGATAAAAACAGAATTTTTGATGCGGAGTGCTACTTGGCATAATTTCAATATAATTCTTCTCATTGTGGCATGAATGTTCAGATTTGATATGATTCAAGATAAAAGTTTAATGTTGACATAAAAGCAATAATACTTCAAGCATACTAACTAAGCAATTATGTCTTATCAAAATAACATAGCCAAAGCAAGTTATCCCTACAAAATCATATAGTCTGGCTATGCTCCATCTTCCCCACACAAAATATTCATATCATGTACGACCCCGGTTTTGGCCAAGCAATTGGTTCATACTTTTAACGTGCTTCAGCCTTTTCAATTCTTACGCAATACATGAGCGCAAGCCATGGATATAGCACTATGGTGGAACAAGGTATAATGGTAGGGGTTATGTGGGAAGACAAAAACGAGAAAGTCTCACATCAACGAGGCTAATCAACGGGCTATGGAGATGCCCATCAATTGATGTTAATGCGAGGAGTAGGGATTGCCATGCAACGGATGCACTAGAGCTATAAGTGTATGAAAGCTCAAAAAGAAACTAAGTGGGTGTGCATCCGACTTCCTTGCTCACGAAGACCTCGGGCATTTGAGGAAGCCCATCATTGGAATATACAAGCCAAGTTCTATAATGAAATTTCCCACTATTATAAGAAAGTGACAAAATGAGAGACTCTCTATTATGAAGATCACGGTGCTACTTTGAAGCACAAGTGTGGTAAAAGGATAGTAACATTGTCCCTTCTCTCTTTTTCTCTCATTTTTTTATTTGGGCCTTTTCTCTTTTTTTTATGGCCTCTTTTTTTTATTTAGTCCGGAGTCTCATCCCGACTTGTGGGGGAATCATAGTCTCCATCATCCTTTCCTCACTTGGGACAATTCTCTAATAATGATGATCATCACACTTTTATTTACTTACAACTCATGAATTACAACTCAATACTTAGAACAAAATATGACTCTATATGAATGCCTCCGGCAGTGTACCGGGATATGCAATGAATCAAGAGCGACATGTATGAAAGAATTATGAACGGTGGCTTTGCCACAAATACAATGTCAACTACATGATCATGCAAAGCAATATGACAATGATGGAGCATGTCATGATAAATGAAACGGTGGAAAGTTGCAAGGCAATATATCTCGGAATGGCTATGGAAATGCCATGATAGGTAGGTATGGTGGCTGTTTTGAGGAAGATATAAGGAGGTTTATGTGTGAAAGAGTGTATCATATCACGGGGTTTGGATGCACCGTCGAAGTTTGCACCAACTCTCAAGGTGAGAAAGGGCACTGCGCGGTACCGAAGAGGCTAGAAAATTGCGGAAAGGTAAGTGTGTGTATAATCCATGGACTCACATTAGTCATAAAGAACTCATATACTTATTGCAAAAATTTATTAGCCCTCGAAGCAAAGTACTACTACGCATGCTCCTAGGGGAAGGGTTGGTAGGAGTTAACCATCGCGCGATCCCGACCGCCACACAAAGGAAGACAATCAACAAATACTTCATGCTCCAACTTCGTTACATAATGGTTCACCATACGTGCATGCTACGGGAATCACAAACTCCAACACACATGTATTTTTCAATTCCACAATTACTCAACTAGCACAACTATGATATTACCACCTTTATATCTCAAAACAATTATCAAGCATCAATTTTCTCATGATATTAATTAAAGCAAATTGCCATGCTATTTTAAGACTCTCAAAATAATCTAAGTGAAGCATGAGAGATCAATAGTTTCTATAAAACAAATCCACCACCGTGCTCTAAAAGATATAAGTGAAGCACTAGAGCAAAACTATATAGCTCAAAAGATATAAGTGAAGCACATAGAGTATTCTAATAATTTCCGAATCATGTGTGTCTCTCTCAAAAGGTGTGTACAGCATGGATGATTGTGGTAAACTAAAAAGCAGAGACTCAAATAATACAAGACGCTCCAAGAACAACACATATCATGTGGTGAATAAAAATATAGCTCCAAGTAAAGTTACCGATGGGAGTACACGAAAGAGGGGATGCCTTCCGGGGCATCCCCAAGATTTGGCTTTATGGTGTCCTTAGATTATCTTGGGGGTGCCATGGGCATCCCCAAGCTTAGGCTCTTGCCACTCCTTGTTCCATAATCCATCAAATCTTTCACACAAAACTTGAAAACTTCACAACACAAAACTTAGCAGAAAATCTCGTGAGCTCCGTTAGCGAAAGAAAACAAAAGACCACTCCAAGGTACTGTAATGAACTCATTCTTTATTTATATTGGTGTTAAACCTACTGTATTCCAACTTCTCTATGGTTTATAAACTCTTTTACTAGCCATAGATTCATCAAAATAAGCAAACAACACACGAAAAACAGAATCTATCAAAAACAGAACAGTCTGTAGTAATCGGTAACTAACGAAAACTTCTGGAACTCCAAAAAAATCAGCCAAAATAGGAAGACCTAGAAAATTTGTTTATTGGTCAGCAGCAATTGGAATCAATATTTTATCACGTTCTGGTGATTTTTAACAATTATTTTCATGAATAGAAAGTTTCTGGAAATTTCTGCAAGATAAAATAACTATCATCCAAGAACATCCTATAGGTTTAACTTGGCACAAACACTAATTAAAACATAAAACACATCTAACCATAGGATAGATCAAATATTTATTCCTAAACAGAAGCAAAAAACTAAAAACTAAAAATAAAATTGGGTTGCCTCCCAACAAGCGCTATCGTTTAACGCCCCTAGCTAGGCATAAAAGCAAGGATAGATCTAGGTATTGCCATCTTTGGTAGGCAATCCATAAGTGGCTCTCATGATAGATTCATATGGTAATTTTATTTTCTTCCTAGGGAAGTGTTCCATGCCTTTCTTTAATGGAAATTGGAATCTAATATTCCCTTCCTTCATATCAATAATTGCACCAATCGTTCTAAGGAACGGTCTACCAAGAATAATAGGACATGAAGGATTGCAATCTATATCAAGAACGATAAAATCTACGGGCACATAGTTCCTATTTGCAACAATAAGAACTGAAGGAAATATGCCCTAGAGGCAATAATAAAGTATTATTTATTTCCTTATATCATGATAAATGTTTATTATTCATGCTAGAATTGTATTAACCGGAAACATAATACATGTGTGAATACATAGACAAACAGAGTGTCACTAGTATGCCTCTACTTGACTAGCTCATTAATCAAAGATGGTTATGTTTCCTAGCCATAGACATGAGTTGTCATTTGATTAAACGGGATCACCTCATTAGGAGAATGACGTGATTGACATGACCCATTACGTTAGCTTAGCACACGATCGTTTAGTATGTTGCTATTGCTTTCTTCATGACTTATACATGTTCCTATGACTATGAGATTATGCAACTCCTGTTTACCGGCGGAACACTTTGTGTGCTACCAAACGTCACAACGTAACTGGGTGATTATAAAGGTGCTCTACAGGTGTCTCCAAAGGTACTTGTTGGGTTGGCGTATTTTGAGATTAGGATTTGTCACTCCTATTGTCGGAGAGGTATCTCTGGGCCCACTCGGTAATGCACATCACTATAAGCATTGCAAGCATTGTGACTAATGAGTTAGTTGTGGGATGATGTATTACGGAACGAGTAAAGAGACTTGCCGGTAACGAGATTGAACTAGGTATCGAGATACCGACGATCGAATCTCGGGCAAGTAACATACCGATGACAAAGGGAACAACGTATGTTGTTATGCGGTCTGACCGATAAAGATCTTCGTAGAATATGTGGGAGCCAATATGGGCATCCAGGTCCCGCTATTGGTTATTGACCGGAGACGTGTCTCGGTCATGTCTACATAGTTCTCGAACCCGTAGGGTCCGCACGCTTAAAGTTACGATGACAGTTTTATTATGAGTTTATGTATGTTGATGTACCGAAGGCGTTCGGAGTCCCGGATGAGATCGGGGACATGACGAGGAGTCTCGAAATGGTCGAGACGTAAAGATCGATATATTGGACGACTATATTCGGACTTCGGAATGGTTCCGAGTGATTCGGGTATTTTTCGGAGTACCGGAGAGTTACGGGAATACGTATTGGGCCTGATTGGGCCATACGGGAAAGAAGAAAAAGGGCCTCAAGGGTGGCCGCACCCTTCCCCTTGGTCTGGTCCGAATTGGACTAGGGAAGGGGGGCGCCCCCTTCCTTCCTTCTCTTTTTTCCTTCCTCTTTTCCTATTCCATATGGGAGGTGGAATCCTACTAGGACTAGGGAGTCCTAGTAGGACTCCACAATTGGTGCGCCCCCTCCTAGGGCCGGCCTCCTCCTCCCTTGCTCCTTTATATACGGGGGCAGGGGGGCACCCCATAGACACAACAATTGATCCTTGAGATCTCTTAGCCGTGTGCGGTGCCCCCCTCCACCATATTACACCTCGATAATACCGTTGCGGAGCTTAGGCGAAGCCCTGCGTCGGTGGAACATCATCATCGTCACCACGCCGTCGTGCTGACGAAACTCTCCCTCAACACTCGGCTGGATCGGAGTTCGAGGGACGTCATCGAGCTGAACGTGTGTAGAACTCGGAGGTGCCGTACGTTCGGTACTTGATTAGTCGGATCGTGAAGACGTACGACTACATCAACCGCGTTGTGATAACGCTTCCGCTGTCGGTCTACGAGGGTACGTGGACAACACTCTCCCCTCTCGTTGCTATGCATCACCATGATCTTGCGTGTGCGTAGGAAAATTTTGAAATTACTATGTTCCCCAACAGTGGCATCCGAGCCTCGTTTTATGCGTTGATGCTATGCACGAGTAGAACACAAGTGAGTTGTGGGCGATATAAATCATACTGCTTACCAGCATGTCATACTTTGGTTCAGCGGTATTGTGAGATGAAGCGGCCCGGACCGACATTACGCGTACGCTTACGCGAGACTGGTTTCACCGTTCGGAGCACTCGTTGCTTAAAGGTGACTGGCGGGTGTCTGTCTCTCTCACTTTAGTTGAACCGAGTGTGGCTACGCCCGGTCCTTGCGAAGGTTAAAACAGCACCAACTTGACAAACTATCGTTGTGGTTTCGATGCGTAGGTAAGAACGGTTCTTGCTAAGCCCGTAGCAGCCACGTAAAACTTGCAACAACAAAGTAGAGGACGTCTAACTTGTTTTTGTAGGGCATGTTGTGATGTGATATGGTCAAGACATGATGTGATATAATGTGTTGTATGAGATGATCATGTTTTGTAACCGAGTTATCGGCAACTGGCAGGAGCCATATGGTTGTCGCTTTATTGTATGAGATGCAATCGCCATGTAATAGTTTTACTTTATCACTAAGCGGTAGCGATAATCGTAAAAGCAATAAGTTGGCGAGACGACAACGATACTACGATGGAGATCAAGGTGTCGAGCCGGTGACGATGGTGATCATGACGGTGCTTCAGAGATGGAGATCACGAGCACGGTGCTTCAGGGATGGAGATCACAAGCACAAGATGATGATGGCCATATCATATCACTTATATTGATTGCATGTGATGTTAATCCTTTATGCTTCTTATCTTGGTTTGCTTGACGGTAGCATTATAAGATGATCTCTCACTAAAATTTCAAGATAAAAGTGTTCTCCCTGAGTATGCACCGTTGCAAAAGTTCTTCGTGCTGAGACACCACGTGTTAATCGGGTGTGATAGGCTCTACGTTCAAATACAACGGGTGCAAAACAGTTGCACACGCGGAATACTCAGGTTAAACTTGACGAGCCTAGCATATACAGATATGGCCTCGGAACACAGAGACCGAAAGGTCGAGCGTGAATCATATAGTAGATATGATCAACATAGTGATGTTCACCATTGAAACTACTCCATCTCACGTGTTAATCAGACATGGTTTAGTTGCTTTGGATCACGTAATCACTTAGATGATTAGAGGGATGTCTATCTAAGTGGGAGTTCTTAAGTAATATGATTAATTGAACTTAAATTTATCATGAACTTAGTCCTGATAGTATTTTGCAAATTATGTTGTAGATCAATAGCTCGCGTTGTTGCTTCCCTGTTTTATTTTTTATATGTTCCTAGAGAAAATTATGTTGAAAGATGTTAGTAGCAAAGATGCGGATTGGATCCGTGATCTGAGGATTATCCTCATTGCTGCACAGAAAAATTATGTCCTTGATGCACCGCTAGGTGACAGACCTATTGCAGGAGCAGATGCAGACGTTATGAACGTTTGGCTAGCTCAATATGATGACTACTTGATAGTTTAGTGCACCATGCTTAACGGCTTAGAATCGGGACTTCAAAAACGTTTTGAACGTCATGGACCATATGAGATGTTCCAGGAGTTGAAGTTAATATTTCAAGCAAATACCCGAGTTGAGAGATATGAAGTCTCCAACAAGTTCTATAGCTAAAAGATGGAGGAGAATCGCTCAACTAGTGAGCATGTGCTCAGATTGTCTGGGTACTACAATCGCTTGAATCAAGTGGGAGTTAATCTTCCAGATAAAATAGTGATTGACAGAATTCTCTAGTCACCATCACCAAGTTAGTAGAACGTCGTGATGAACTATAGTATGCAAGGGATGACGAAAGTAATTCCCGAGCTCTTCGTGATGCTGAAATCGACGAAGGTAGAAATCAAGAAAAACATCAAGTGTTGATGGTTGACGAGACCACTAGTTTCAAGAAAAGGGCAAAGGGAAGAAGGGGAACTTCAAGAAGAACGGCAAGCAAGTTGCTGCTCAAGTGAAGAAGCCTAAGTCTGGTCCTAAGCCTCAGACTAAGTGCTTCTACAAGGGACTGGTCACTAGAAGCGGAACTACCCCAACTATTTGGTGGATAAGAAGGATGGAAAAGTGAACAAAGGTATATTTGATATACAGATTATTGATGTGTACTTTACTAGTGTTTATAGCAACCCCGCGGTAATTGATACTGGTTCAGTTGCTAAAGAGTAGTAACTCGAAAACGGGAGTTGCAGAATAAACAGAGACTAGTAAAAGGCGAGGTAACGATGTGTGTTGGAAGTAGTTCCAAGATTGATATGATCATCATCGCACACTCCTTGTACTTTCGGGATTAGTGTTGAAACTAAATAAGTGTTATTTGGTGTTTGCGTTGAGCATGAATATGATTTGATCATGTTTATTGCAATACAGTTATTCATTTAAATTAGAGAACAATTGTTGTTTTGTTTACATGAATAAAACCTTCTATGGTCATACACACCAACGAAAATGGTTTGTTGGATCACGATCGTAGTGATACACATATTCATAATATTGAAGCCAAAAGATGCAAAGTTAATAATGATAGTGCAACTTATTTGTGGCACTGCCGTTTAGGTCATATTGGTGTAAAGCGCATGAAGAAACTCCATACTGATGGGATTTTGGAATCACTTGATTATGAATCACTTGATGCTTGCGAACCGTGCCTCATGGGCAAGATGACTAAAACGCCGTTCTCCGGAACTATGGAGAGAGAAACAGATTTGTTAGAAATCATACATACAGATGTATGTGGTCCGATGAATATTGAGGCTCGTAGCAGGTATCATTATTTTCTGACCTTCACAGATGATTTGAGTAGATATGGGTATATCTACTTAATGAAACAAGAGTCTGAAACATTTGAAAAGTTCATATAATTTCAGAGTGAAGCAGAAAATCATCGTAACAAGAAAATAAAGTTTCTACGATCTGATCATGGAGAAGAGTATTTAAGTTACGAGTTTGGCCTTCAGTTAAAACAATGTGGAATAGTTTCACAAATTCATGCCACCTGGAACACCACAGCATAATGGTGTGTCCGAACGTCATAACCGTACTTTATTGGATATAGTGCAATCTAAGATGTCTCTTACCAATTTACCACTAATCGTTTTGGGGGTTATGCATTAGAGACAGCTGCATTCACGTTAAATAGGGCACCATCAAAATCCGTTGAGACGGCGCCTTATGAACTGTGGTTTGGCAAGAAACCAAAGTTGTCGTTTCTTAAAATTTTGGGGTTGCGATGCTTATGTGAAAAAGTTTCATCCTGATAAGCTCAAACCTAAATCGGAGAAATGTGTCTTCATAGGATACCCAAAGGAGACAGTTGGGTACACCTTCTATCACAGATCCGAAGGCAAGACATTCGTTGCTAAGTATGGATCCTTTCTAGAGAAGGAGTTTCTCTCGAAAGATGTGAGTGGGAGGAAAGTAGAACTTGATGAGGTAACTGTACCTGCTCCCTTATTGGATCACAGAAATCTGTTCCTGTGACTTCTACACCAATTAGTGAGGAAGTTAATGATGATGATCATGTAACTTCATATCAAGTTACTACCAAACCTCGTAGGTAAACCAGAGTAAGATCCGCACCAGAGTGGTACGGTAATCCTGTTCTGGAGGTTATGTTACTAGACCATGACGAACCTACGAACTATGGAGAAGCGATGGTGAGCCCAGATTCCGCAAAATGGCTTGAGGCCATGAAATCTGAGATGAGATCCATGTATGAAGAACAAAGTATGGACTTTGATTGACTTGCCCAATGATCGGCGAGCCATTGAGATTAAATGGATCTTCAAGAGGAAGACGGACGCTGATAGTAGTGTCACTATCTACAAAGCTAGAATTGTCGCAAAAAGGTTTTTGACAAGTTCAAGATGTTGACTATGATGAGAGTTTCTCACTCGTATCTATGCTTAAGTCTGTCCGAATCATGTTAGCAATTGCCGCATTTTATGAAATCTGGCAAAGGGATAAACAAAACTGCATTCCTTGATGGATTTATTAAAGAAGAGTTGTATATGATACAACCAGAAGGTTTTGTCAATCCTAAAGGTGCTAACAAAATATGCAAGCTCCAGCGATCCATCAATGGACTGGTGCAAGCATCTCGGAGTTGGAATATACGCTTTGATAAGTTGATCAAAGCATATAGTTTTATACAGACTTGCGGTGAAGCCTGTATTTACAAAAAAAAGTGAGTGGGAGCACTACAACATTTCTGATAAGTATATGTGAATGACATATTGTCGATCGGAAATAATGTAGAAATATTCTGCAAAGCATAAATGAGTGTTTGAAAGGAGTTTTTCAAAGAAAGACCTCGGTGAAGCTGCTTGCATATTGAGCATCAAGATCTATAGAGATAGATCAAGACGCTTGATAAGTTTTTTTCAATGAGTACATACCTTAACAAGATTTTGAAGTAGTTCAAAATAGAACAGTCAAAGAAAGAGTTCTTGCCTGTGTTACAAGGTGTGAAATTGAGTAAGACTCAAAACCCGACCACGGCAGAAGATAGAAAGAGAATGAAAGTCATTCCCTATGCCTTGGCCATAGGTTCTATAAAGTATGCCATGCTGTGTACCAGATCTATTGTATACCCTACACTGATTTTGGCAAGGGAGTACAATAGTGATCTAGGAGTAGATCACTGGACAGCGGTCAAAATTATCCTTAGTGGAATAAAGGATATGTTTCTCGATTATGGAAGTGACAAAAGGTTCATCGTAAAGAGTTACGTCGATGCAAGTTTTGACACTAATCTAGATGACTCTAAGTCTCGGTCTAGATACATATTGAAAGTGGGAGCAATTAGCTAGAGTAGCTCCATGCAGAGCATTGTAGACATAGAAATTTGCAAAATACTTACGGATCTGAATATGACAGACCCGTTGACTAAAATTATCTCACAAGCAAAACATGATCACACCTTAGTACTCTTTGGGTGTTAATCACATAGCGATGTGAACTAGATTACTGACTCTAGTAAACCCTTTGGGTGATGGTCACATGATGATGTGAACTATGGGTGTTAATCACATGGTGATGTGAACTATTCATGTTAAATCACATGGCGATGTGAACTAGATTATTGACTCTAGTGCAAGTGGGAGACTGAAGGAAATATGCCCTAGAGGCAATAATAAAGTTATTATTTATTTCCTTATATCATGATAAATGTTTATTATTCATGCTAGAATTGTATTAACCGGAAACATAATACATGTGTGAATACATAGACAAACAGAGTGTCACTAGTATGCCTCTACTTGACTAGCTCGTTAATCAAAGATGGTTATGTTTCCTAGCCATAGACATCAGTTGTCATTTGATTAACGGGATCACCTCATTAGGAGAATGACGTGATTGACTTGACCCATTCCGTTAGCTTAGCACCCGATCGTTTAGTATGTTGCTATTGCTTTCTTCATGACTTATACATGTTCCTATGACTATGAGATTATGCAACTCCCGTTTACCGGAGGAACACATTGTGTGCTACCAAACGTCACAACGTAAATGGGTGATTATAAAGGTGCTCTATAGGTGTCTCCAAAGGTACTTGTTGGGTTGGCGTATTTCGAGATTAGGATTTGTCACTCCGATTGTCGGAGAGGTATCTCTGGGCCCACTCGGTAATGCACATCACTATAAGCCTTGCAAGCATTGTGACTAATGAGTTAGTTGCGGGTTGATGTATTACGAAACGAGTAAAGAGACTTGCCGGTAACGAGATTGAACTAGGTATCGAGATACCGACGATCAAATCTCGGGCAAGTAACATACCGTTGACAAAGGGAACAACGTATGTTGTTATGCGGTCTGACCGATAAATATCTTCGTAGAATATGTGGGAGCCAATATGGGCATCCAGGTCCCGCTATTGGTTATTGACCGGAGACGTGTCTCGGTCATGTCTACATAGTTCTCGGACCCGTAGGGTCCGCACGCTTAACGTTACGATGACAGTTTTATTGAGTTTTGATGTACCGAAAGAGTTCGGAGTGCCGGATGAGATCGGGGCGAGGAGTCTTGAAATGGTCGACAAGTAAAAATCGATATATTGGACGACTATATTCGGACTTCGGAAAGGTTCCGAGTGATTCGGGTATTTTTTGGAGTACCGGAGAGTTACGGGAATTCGTATTGGGCTTTAATGGGCCATACGGGAAAGGAGAGAAAGGCCTCAAAAGGTGGTTGCGCCCCTCCCCTTGGTCTGGTCCGAATTGGACTAGGGAAGGGGGGCGCCTCCTTCCTTCCTTCTCTTTTTCCCTTCCCCTTTTCCTATTCCATGTGGGAGGAGGAATCCTACTAGGACTAGGGAGTCCTAGTAGGACTCCAACCTTCTGGCGCACCCCAGGGGCTGGCCGGCCTCCCTTGCTCCTTTATATACGGGGGCAGGGGGGCACCCCATAGACACAACAATTGATCCTTGAGATCTCTTAGCCGTGTGCGGTGCCCCCCTCCACCATATTACACCTCGATAATACCGTTGCGGAGCTTAGGCGAAGCCCTGCGTCGGTGGAACATCATCATCGTCACCACGCCGTCGTGCTGACGAAACTCTCCCTCAACACTCGGCTGGATCGGAGTTCGAGGGACGTCATCGAGCTGAACGTGTGTAGAACTCGGAGGTGCCGTGCGTTCGGTACTTGATCGGTCGGATCGTGAAGACGTACGACTACATCAACCGCGTTGTGATAACGCTTCCGCTGTCGGTCTACGAGGGTACGTGGACAACACTCTCCCCTCTCGTTGCTATGCATCACCATGATCTTGCGTGTGCGTAGGAAATTTTTTAAAATTACTACGTTCCCCAACAATAGTAGGGGGCGGTGAGGTCTCCGCGGCAGCATAGCTGGCCACGGGAGGCAGGAGCATGCGGCACGACTGGCGCTGCTTTGGGTGGCTGGAGCAAGAAGACCAGAGGTTGAAGAAGCACTACGGCCGTTGGATGGACATCGTACGGTCACTGGAGCTAGAATCGTTCATATTGACTAAGTTGACAAAGCACTCCATCCCCTGTCAACTTAGTAGGCCCACAAGTCAGCCACCCACCAAGGTGGGTCCCAACTAGCAAGGGGGTATTCATTTTTTTGTGCGTAATAAGGAGACACTTCCGGTGGGTCCGAGCTGACAGCGGGGGGAACGTTTTTTTCGCGAAATACGGTGACCCGTCCGGTGGGTCCCAGCAGTCAGGGGGGAAACATTTTTTCGCAAAATACGATGGCCCATCCGGTGGGTCCCTGCTGTTAGGTGGAGGAATCATTATTTTCCACATAATAAGGATGCACTTCTTTGCTGCGGCGGTGGACCCAGCTGTCAGCCTCTCCATGTACAGTACACTTCCGATGGAAGTCATTCCTTGACCACGTTGATGACGCCGCGTTCCATTGCATGCATGCGTCCATGGGCGTGGTGCGTCCCCACTGTCAGCCTCTCACGTACAGTCATGTTCCGATGACTCTCGGTTGTTGACCACGTTGACCATACCGTGCCGAATGCACCAAAGGCCGGTGGACGATGGCGAGGCCCCAGACTGGAACGACCCGGAGATGGGGAAGACGGGGCAGTGGAGTCGCAGATGAAGAGGAGTGGGAAACTTGACTGGTTCGGGTGCGCGGCAGCACAGCCGCAGTGCCGCCCACGGGAGACAGGAGCAAGAAGAGGTTGAAGAAGGAGCACGGCTGTTGGATTAACATCCAACGGTCCAGCTGCTAGAATCATTTGTTGATTAAGTTGACAAAGCCCTGCGTACACGTCCTCTTAGTAGGCCCACAAGTCAGCCACCAAGTCTGACGGGTCCCAGCTGTCAACGGGAGGAATAATTTTTTCGCATAACAAGGAGGCACTTCCTTCCATGCGAAGATGCAGCTGGTGGGTCCCATCTGTCAGGTGGAGGAAACATTTTTTCAGCTTAATAAGGAGGAACTTTCCTTGCGTGCGACCATGGACCTCGTGGGTCCCAGCCGTCAGGCTCTCCACGTACAGTCCTCTTCCGATGACTCTCGTTTGTTGACCACGCCGCGCAGAGCGCAGCGAGGCGGTGGACGACGGCGAGGCCCCGGACGGGAACGACTTGGAGATGGGAAGATGCGGCAGTGGAGTCGCATATTGAGTGGAGGAGAAGGGTTATAACTGTTTCTGGTGCAGCGTGGGGCTGCAGTCGGTGGAGAATAACAGGAGGTGTGGAGGGGTGGAGGGATAGCCTGGCCGGCGGTGGGGTATCGCTTCGCAGCGATGCGTGCTAAGCAGAGCCGCTAGCCGCCGGATGCCGGACCAGGCGGCCCCGGCGACGCTGGAGGAAGAAGACGAGAGATTGAAGGTGCATGCCGACCAAGTTGACAACGCCCTGCGTAGGCTTCGACCTATTGGCCCACATTTCAGCCTGCAAAAATGTGGCATATATTTAACCCATGTTTTCTAGAATGTACAGTCCATTTGCTGGGCTGGGTGAACAAATAATTTCACGTTAATGCGGGCCATTTATATTATCTAAGAAATCCCAGTCCATTTGCACTTCCTTCAAATACACGAATTAGCTGGGCTCGTTATATATATAATGTTATGTTAGAAGGAGCAATTAATATAAAAAATAAACCAGAGAGGCACATTTATATATATATAATTAACAAATTAGCGAGTTATTGCTCAAAATAAAAATGAGCGTGTTATTATTACATTGGTCCTTAAAATCTTCGCAAGCTTTTGTACGCAATCACAAGGATTTTCCTTGCGTGTGAGTCAAAAACAACCAGGATTTTCCTTACCAACTTCTGTTAAACATTTACTTTTATAAGTTAATAACACATGGGATGTTTTCATAATGTATATATAAGTCTCTATAAAATATACGATAATAGTAATAATATAAATATATATAATGTGGTTAAAAAAATACATTGGGCTGCCGATCTTTAAGAAAAAGCCCATAGCCCGGTATGGACCTCAAAAAATAAGTTGAAATCACTGTCACCCGTATGTCGTGGGCTACGCATGTTAAAATCCAAAACCTAGGCCTAGCTGATACTTGTTCGCCCTCTGGAAAAAAATGATACCAGATCCCCGAGCGAACTGGATTATAGAGGGGATCGGCGGCACGACTGAAGAAGCACATCAGGAGAGATTTTTTTCTTCAGTGGATGGCTCTCGATGGCGTTTTTTTACTTGCCTTTGCACCACACCACTTGTATTTTTAGCCTCCCAGTCCGTGGTGGACCAGCAACCCATTTGCTGGGCGGGCCAACCTACAGAAACCAGCACTCGATTTTTCATCAAGCCCAAAAAACAATGCAGTACTATGTTTGTTTTGAGGCCGAAAACATTACGACAGGGGTTGAGCGGGGGAGGGGGCAAGACAGAGCAAAAAGATTAAAAAGAGCTGATGCGCCATTGCTACCCTAACAAAGCAGGTGCAATTCTTCTCGGGAAGAAGGTGTGCCGTTGACACCCACACGTCACATACCCCACAGTAGGCATACTAACAAGTTCACACACAAGCACAACAGAAAAGGTAAACATTCGTATCAAACTCAGGTTCACAGGACACGTTCATATTCATAGCCAACATTCACTATCAACAACTCAAAATATTCATATATACACAAGTTCAGCATGTCTATGGATCCAAATGATTGATAGATCACACAACAATATTCATAGATAATTCACAAAAAGATCCAGATATACACATGTTCAGTATGTTTACGCATCCAAATGATTGAGATCACAGCCAATATGATCCATGGACGAACTTTAATTACCTAGGGTACAGACTGGTAAATGGTGTTCAGTCGGAGGTACTTCTTGCTAAAATTAATGCTTGTATGAGTAAACTTTCGAGTACATATGAGGCAGCACAGACAATCTGAACTTTGCTTGTAGGTTTATCCTCAAATAGTGGCCTCGTGCCGAGGGAGGTTTGAGCAACTTGGCCACTACTTTCATCCAACTAGTTTACTGGCTCATCTTGGTCCTATAGCTCGCCAAAATTCTACATTGCAGACTGGTAAATGGTGTTCAGTCGGAGGTACTTCTTGCTAAAATTAATGCTTCTACGAGTAAACTTTCGAGTACATAAGAGGCAGCACCGACAATCTGAACTTTGCTTGTAGGTTTATCCTCAAATAGTGGCCTCGTGCCGAGGGAGGTTTGAGCAACTTGGCCACTACTTTCATCCAACTAGTTTACTGGCTCATCTTGGTCCTGTATCTCACCAAAATTCTACATTGCAGACGAAAAAGGAGGCGGTTGAGAAAATGAACCACCCAAATTTTTTGTGTAGTTCAACTGAAATGGAGCATCCCTGGCGTGCAGACTGATTAAGTGCCAGATGAATATACGCGTCAACCAACTTGTCTGGAATCTTTAGACTCCATGCCATACAGTTCGCTACCATATGTGCAGATAACCAAAAGGCACAAGTTGGGACCAAAGACTGGACTGCGTTTTTCTGGGCTATGCGCCAAGCAATATTTTTGGCGTTCACTCTCCTAATACTTGGAGTTTGACAATTGGTTGACGCCGGTTGATACTCGAATGAATATAGGCACTTCTTCTTGTCAACATCGATGCTTGTCTGAGTGAACTTTGGAGTACATAGCAGCAGCATAAGTACCTGTCCATCTGATCTTTTTCTGCAGTTCTACTGAAATCACCCGATGTAATGATTTGCCTGCGAGTTCAGGCTCCAAGTTACTCCTTTATGAAATCGGCAAACAGTAGCACAATACCAAATTACAAATACATATGACAAGCACAATAATCAGGATAAAGACCAGTACCAACCTGTGTGAGGTAGCATATCAATTACTATTTCCTTTGACTGGAAGCCGAGATAAGCCAAGCGACTGACAGCAAAGGAAGAATGCAAGCCGAGATTAGCGACTAACAGGAAAGGAAGGAAGCTGTCGGGGCAATGAAGCACCCAAAGTTTTTGTGCAGTTCCACCAAAATCGAGCATCCCTGTTGGCACATATATTGAGAGAGTGAGATTACTGTAATAGTGGGACTAGTTGATGAAACATACACTAACAAATAGAAGCACCCTCATTATCTTAATGGGCAAAGTTAGCATTCCCTCCCTGCTCCACCACATGATTCACCTCATAGACAAACATACACACGTACATGATTCAGCATAGGGTGCTACTAAAGATTTGTTTAACTCCGACAGGAAAATTAGGCAGCAATAAATTAGTGGTACTTAAGTACCCCTAATTAATTAAGTGAGATAGCAGAAGTGGAAGGGCTCCCTGGAGGATCATCTCACATGTAAGGTAGTCGTTGCCGGAGCCCTTGAATGGCCTCGACTGAGGCCTCTAGCTTCAGCAAGATTGCCTTGGCACTGTTTACTCTTCTTCTTCTTCCTCTTCATGCTCTGTTTCTCAGTCTCCTCACCAGTTGGTGAAACCAAGTACATGATTGGTCTTCTATTTCAGAATTGGTTTTGTCAGTGAGGGAGTACAAGTGTACTAGTAAAAAATAGCATTATTTTCTCATGGCAGTCGCAAAATAGAGATGAACACATGCATTAAATATCATTCTTACCTAAAGGAAGGTTATGGTGCCAATATGGATGATGAGGATTGGAACACAGATCTCCCTTTGTGCAGTTCCACCGAAATGAACCAACTGTTCCATTCTGACATTCCAGTTAAACAGCACAAAAGTCACTTCTTTTAAGAAGAGATTTGTGCAGTGCACCAAAAGGTCACAACAGCAACCAAGTGAAATGGATATCCCTGTTTGCACAAAAAGCTACAGAGGAAACAGACAGAGTCTCAAACAATTACAGGCAAAAACATTTGGCTAAACTTGTCATGGCTTATAACAGTGGCATGGCTTCATTTCTACCAGGGGCATTACATTAAGAACATCTAAATATTTCATATAAGGGCATGGGACAGTGGGTGCACCAGCAGTCCAGCACCATGTACCTAAACAGGGGCATAAAGTGGTGATTCATAGTTTGTTGCCCCGAGAAACAAACATCCAAGAAACATATCTGGGTTGGTCCCATTTTTGTTCACTCTAGCCACCTACTCCTATGTGTGGATAGCAAATCTAGTCCTGGTCATACCACTATGTACAGCGTTACCTCTATATTTTCCTTTTCGACCAAGAGACCGGTTGGATGACCAGTCTGTACTACTTTCACCCCCTTTCCTTCCTGTTTGTACCAAGTCCGATGTACTACATACTAAATTCCCCCACCCCCACTTTATTTATTGTTTGAACCAAGTACAAGATTCGACTCCATGAAGTAGCTTTACCTCTAACAATAGAAGAAAAAAATAGGTGACGTTGGACCATCCGATCGAGAGGGGCTGAGAGATAGAAAATGATGCACATGCAGCGACGTAGCGAGCTGGGGAAGTAGAGCTAAGGTGCTTTCGAAGGAAGATATACCTGAAGGTCGTCGGGATGTGGATAGGTGGGCGGCGGGAGGCCGGATCCGCCCACACTAGGGCAACGACGAACGGATCGGAGGACCTCTCGCGCCGGCGCTCGGCCAGAGATAACGGTGCGGCCGGCAGTGGGTCTCCTCCCTCGTTGTCAACGACGGCCTAAACGCTGCCCCTCCTCCCCTTCACCGACGGAGGGGGATACGTCCGGATCTGTAACCAGCGGTGAGGATAGAAAGATAGTGTCTTTTGAAGGGAGAAAGACAGTGTTACACCCCTATCTTGTTTAGAGCTGGAGGGGATGAGAGTGTGTGAATAGAGCAACCCTAGCAAGCAAGCGCGGAGGCTCCGGCCTATATATGCGTAGTGGGGTAGTTTTCCTTTTTCACTCCATCAAAACAATCGTTTAAAATTGTGTACTACATGCCAGGTCGCCGTTTTTTTAGTTGTTGATTGTTTTTTGAGATAGCTACCCGCTTGTTCCAAGTGGTGTTACGGTGTGCCAGGTCGCACTTTTTTTTGAGGGTGCCAGGTCGCAATTTGTATCGTTCAAGTCTGGTACAAGTCCCTCCGTTATTGTGAACAAGCCCACGGCTAAAATTATCGGAAACATGGGTTGCCCCAACATGCATTATTATTTATATTTTCTACTCCCTCCGTTCCTAAATATAAGTCTTTTTTTATTCGCCACACCTAAGACAAGAATTTTTTTATTAGTAGTGAACCCCACATGTCATAGACAGAAAAAGTGTGGCAAGATTTCCTTAGGCAAGCCAAAGTGTGTCTAACAATTTGAGCAACTCAAGTTAGGAAAGTGTGGGAAAAATAATGTGGCAACATAACACAAACATAGTCACAATCCAAACAGCCCCGTAATTTTTTGTGACATGCATGAAAATTTGGTTAGTTAAATCTATAGTCAAAATTTGGCAAGGTGTATCAAATCAACAGATGCAAGTATCAAAAGGGAGGTCACGGCATGCATGCATGCGTTGTACTCCCTCCGTTTCCAAATATAAGTCTTTTTAGAGATTGCAACAAGTGACTACATACGAAGCAAAATATGTCTACATACATCCGTATGTAGTAGTCCATTTGAAATGTGTAAAAAGACTTATATCGAGTGCAGTGCTTTGATGTGTCGCGTCAAATCGTACAAGACCGAGAAGTTTGATTACTACAACACCCCCTCCCTCGCGCATGGGCGTGGTGGCTGGCAAGACTAGTAGGAGCTTTTGCTACACGCTTCTTGACGGCGGAGAAATTGCGGATGGAGTTGACCATCATGTCGTCCATGCGAGAGGCGAAGTCGGCATCAGCGAGGGCTACGACGCCGGAGGTCGCCAGCACCGTCTAGAAACGCTGCGCGGTGCGGGGCCGCAGGCCGGCGCCTTGGATGATTTGGCACAGCCGACTGCCGCTCGCGACCATCGCCTCCATAGGTGCTTCTGGCTTCTGGTCACTTGGTCTTGGATTGGAGTGAGCAGTGTTGCGCAGTGATTGAGAAAGAACATTTATTGTCAATCTAACCCTGCCATCCATACACCTCTTTGGTTTAGAGTTAGTTCAGGGTTAGAATCTAACTCTAACCTCTAACTGAGTTAGTAGAGTTCTCCTCGTCTCGGTTCATCGCCATCATACTTTCCCCATTTCTGTGTTTTTAGTATCCTGCGAATCTAAGAGGCCCTTAGACTGGTTTAGATCCGGTAGTTTTTTATAAACGTGTTATGTCCAAAATTTAATGAACGTGCTTCGGTTTCTACGAAAATAATCTGGTTTTATGTAGTAATTCATTTATTTATTTATTTATTCTTCTGCAGGGGGTTCGCATGTAATTCGTGAGGTCTGAAATGTAAAGTACCCCGGCATATGCTCCGAGTCGTGCATGCACTACGACCCAGATGCTCTATGTCCCACATGTCGGCGACAGGGTGCACGTGGAAATATCCTAGGAGTACATATAGGAGGATAAATGCGTGAAAAAATATGTACGGTGAAGCGTAGGTGCGGTTTGAAAAGGAGACCTAAAGTGATGACAGGTATAGGTCGCACGCACCTGTACAAGACATATGACTGCTTTTTCCCTAAAAAAGAGGTACGAGTGCTCAGTACTCCTATTCTATCAACGCGAGTCCCATCTGACAACAGCGTCTGTGCTACAGCTAGCTCTTCGCCCTCGTTTCTCTCTTCTAATTCTAAACTCAGCCGACGCCCGGTGGGCGGGGTGGGGATTTGCCGATGGTCGGTTTGCTCAACTGCAGCCCCACCTCACAGTGAAAACGTTACTGCTGGAATAAAAATGTCATATACTCCTATACTAATAAAACATTAAGGCCACGAGGCGATGCAGTGCTGGTTACATGAGGCAAGAAGAAGAGATGCATCCATCGATGACGTCCACCTCCTCGACTCAGGGCGCCAGCCCACCGAACGGCGGCTAAGTAGCAGCGGCTTTCGTGGCTAGGTCGACATGCTTCTGAACAATGGCGTCCAAAGATTCCAGCCACTGGAAGAAGGCTAACGTCTTTCTGTCCTCGCTGGCCTTGTAGTGGCCTATGTAGACAATTTCCTCGTAGACGTGGATGTGCAGGTCGACGGTTTCTTGCATGGCGAGGCGCTGCGCGACGAGCGCGGCCTCGAGGTGCACATTCTTCATCGCGACCTCCGGCAACTACAGGGCCACCAGGGCTTGAAAGAGTTCGTCACCATGGAGGCCGATGAGGGTGGCAGGCAATGAGGAGCCTGGGCGCGCGGGCTGGAGCAGTACGGCAAGGTCGTCCGCGTGCTTCTTGACGGCGGCGAACTTGCGGATGGAGTTGACCATCATGTCGTCCATGCGAGAGGCGAAGCCGGCATCGGCGAGGGCTACGACATCGGCGGTCCCCAGCACCGTCTGGAAACGCTGCACGGTGCGGGGCCGCAGGCCGGCCCCTTGGATGATTTGGCACAGCCGACTGCCACTCGCGTCCATCGCCTCCATAGGTGCTTCTGTCTTCTAGTCACTTGGTCTTGGATTGGAGTGAGCATTGTTGCGCAGAGACTAAGGAGTAGATGGATTGGAGTGGTGGGGCGCCTTTATATGAGAATCCAAACTCTGTTGCATTCACATCATGCTGGCTCTATTCTGCTTCTCCAATTAATTCCCTCTGCATGTAGAGTAATTTGAGGATGCATCATTGACCGTTCAACGTCTCGGGAACCGCTACCCTCTCCCTCCTTGGCATTCAAGCACCTATGGAGGCGACTGCTGCTCGCGTCTATCGCATGTCAGGAGACGTTCCCGTCGACGACGAGGTGCCTATGGTGACTTCGTAAATTTCAAGATGATAGTACTACCTCCGTTTCAGTTTACAAGTCCTACGCGTATACCTAGGTTGCCAATTTTATCACCCTAATATAAACTATATAACACAAAAATTATACCTTTTGAAAGTAGAAACTCCGAAGTTTATGTTGGTATATTTTTTGTAATATATGACTTGTATTAGGTTGGTCAAATTGAAGACCTAGGAGTACGCGCACGCCCTGTAAACAGAGAGAGGTAGTACTAGTATACTCAATATTGTGCACCGCGACCAAGGCCGAGAGGAAAACGAGAGAACTACGTATTTATTTACGATGTATATTCACTCATTTTGCTCCATATGTACTACGTCTCGGTGTAGTCTAGTCACTTGTTGAAATCTCTAGAAAGGCAAATACTCCTTTCTGGTTTACAGGGCTATACTAGCAAGTACTTACTACAATAGTGGGCTCATATAGCAATTTTGTCTCATGCAAGAGCCTGGCTATATGCGTGCTCCAAGGTTCGCAACTGCCACGTTCGGGTTGCACTTGGCTCTTCGCCTCTTCGAGAAGATGAACAATGATGTTACTACCACTACTTCTACAGTATCGAATCCACTGCTGCATGTCCGTCCACCGCGAGCGGGAGGGATAGCTTGTTGTAGTACTATATAAGCAAAAGCCTGTCCTCGTCTGCGAGCCACCGCGCGCATGGGCGAGGGAGAAGGCGTGTAGTAGTAAAATCAAGCTTCTCCTCATTGTACGAGTTGACATGACACATCATAGCACTGGCCCCACATGGTTGCCTCTAAACTTGGCTGAAAGACCCGCAGTGTACAATACTCCATTTGCTGCAACCTCTAACATTTACCCCACCACAAATTAAAATATATATTCCTGTCTTGACCAGATGAGCGTGCAAACTAGAATCACCAGGATGACAGGTAGGGCCAGAAGATAATTTTAATCAAAAAATATAGCATGGAGCCGACCCCAACGATTTTAAGCTTACACGCACGGTACACGCTATCCTAGACTACTCTACACATGAAACTGCCACACGAGCGTCCGGGCTGCACTTGGCTCTTCGCCTCTTCGGGAAGTCGAACAAAATGATGGAGTACTACTGCAGTGGAGGAGTACTATAGTATGCTGCTGGCCATCTGACACCAATTGAAGTGCTGCATGTCCACCGCGTACGGGAGGGAGAGCGTGTAGCGAACGAAAGCTTCTCCTAGTCCTGCCAGCCACCACGCTCATGGGCGAGGGAGGGACGCAGCTTCATTGACTTACTGCTCCTGCCTTTGCGTCCATGACAGGTGGGTCCAATAGGTAGGTGGCCCACCTGTCATGCAGCCAAAGGCAGGTGCGGTTAAGGCGAGAGGGCGTTGTAGTAATCAAACTTCTCGGTCTTGTACGAGTTGACGCGACACATCAAAGCACTGCGCTCGATATATTTCAATAATTTGCGTTTACCGATGCATTAATTACAACGCATGCATGCATGCCGTGACTCTCCTTTTAATACTTGCATGTGTTGATTTAATGCACCTTGAAGTAGTATGAATATGTGACGGTAAAGCTTTGTAATGCCCCGGCCCTAATAAAGCGAGAGATGGTTGTGCACGAGGAGGGCGAGATCATGCAAACGGAACAGGACCCGACGATGGAGCTCTCTATGGTCTCGATGGACCTCACCTTACTCCACTGCCCCTTGAAGCCTCCAGTGTATGAGGTTCGAATACACCTCGTCCATTCGGCTGATCGAGCAAGGTGCAGGTTTCTTGATTGATGTGTTGTTCGATTGATTTGTGCAGTGCAAGGGAGGGCACCTGGCTTGCGCGGACTGCCGCGTCGAGCGCCCCGGGAACCAGCGGCAGTGCCAGAAGTGCGAGCGCGGCGGTGGCTTCGACGTGCAGAACACGGCGGTGGACGCCGTCCTCTCCTCGGTGAGGGTGGAGTGCCCGCACGAAGGCTGTGGGCTCTACGTCACTTACCACAAGCTCGCCGATCACCAAAGTGTGTGTCCGCTCGCGCCCTGCAAATGCCCCGTGCCCGTCTGTGGCTACGAAGGCCCGCTGCCGTGGCTCTCCCACCACATCAGCACCGTTCATCCCATGCCCATGCACAAGATCCAGTACGGCAAGGCGCTCCAGCTGCAAGTGCCACTGTCGGAGCCACGGCTCTTGCTGTTCGCGGAGGAGGACGGCCGTGCGTTTTTCTTGGTCGGCGGCGTGCTCGACATCGGCACGCCTATCACCGTGTTGGTCGTCTACATCAGAGCGGGGGCGTCCCCACTGCCGCACTACGTGGCCAAGCTGTGGGTGAACAGCCCACCGGGGGAGCCCAAAGGCGGGATCCCGCCCAAAGGCAGGACCGACGCCATCAAGGTGGAAATGGAGGTGACAAGCAGCAGGGATCCCGACGACGTCGCCGTGCAGGAGCTGACCTTCTTCACAGTTCCGCCCAAGCTGCTGGCCGGGGCTAAGCTGGTGTCCCTCCACATTCAGATTGACAAGCTCACGTCCTAAATGATTCTACAGTGCCTTCTGTTTATCTTAGTAATATGCTAATATAGGGGTTAGCTCGGTCTACTTTAGCTTAAGAGATGGTGGGTTTTGGTGGCGATGCAGCAATTACCTCGACATCAGATCAGCAGTGAAAGTAATTTCGAACAGTCGAATGGATATTTTGTGTCTGTTGGATATAAAGATTCTTTGGGTAAGAAGTAACAGCTTATATGCTTTTTTTTCAAAACGGAACAGCGATACTAGTATAATTTTTGTTGACATGCACTAATATTTTCGAAACGGACGTCGGGCTGTAGCTAGAATGGCGGTTGGGACGCGGCATCGGCCCATACCGCGGTGACCCCCGATTGGGACGCACTGACTGTGGATTTTCTCCCTCGCCGATGTCGACCGCGTCTATGCAGAACATTGTTCCCTTCCCCCAGCTGCGGGATCGGGCCGGATATGTGACCAGCGGTGGGGCCACCGTCGTTCTATGCTTGTGAAGAGAGCAACCCAAGCAAGCAGGCTTGTAGCTTAGGCTCCTGCTAGTGTATATATAGTGGTTTTCTTTTTCTCTCCATATCAACCATTTTATATTGCGTACGTGTCATTGAAGAGTGAAATGATGGTTGCTTCTTCCGACTAACTTACTGTGTGATTTGACTGCTCCTTTAGTGGACCCTACACGTACTCCCCCTACGTGTATGCAATAGTCACACGTACACATGGATGCAAAAATGCGCGCGACGCCCTAATGCATGCATGTCCGAGCACATGACGGAACACACATGGTCACGCTCAAGTGCTCAACCTACACGTGCATGCACACACATACTCAGCCAGGGTGAGCTAGTGACCGTATAAACACCGGAAAATGTATATATTGAGCGCAATGAGCGTATTATGAAGTCTACTGACCGTATTTTTACAAATATACAGTGACAGACAATGTATTTATCTCGTTCGAAATTAAGTTGTATTAACCGGAGAGGAGGCAGTATGGACTAGCATTACTTTGATGTGTCCCGTCAACTTGCCGATGAGGAGAAGCTTGCAGGACGGGAGAAGCATGCGCGCGGTGGCTCGCAGGACAAGGAGAAACTTTTGACTAATGCAAGCTGTCCTTCGCTCAGGCGGTGGACGTGCAACAGTTAATTCGGTGTCAGATTGCCAGAAGCATACTACACTATACTAGTACTATTATTGTTGCACTTCCCGAAGAGGCGAACACTCAAGCGCAAAGTTTACTAGTACTACTACTATAGTCTATAGAGGTACTATACTAGGAACCGGATGGAGGAGCGTCTGCACTCTTATTATATTTTTAAAATGTGATAAAGCAATCTTCAACACATTTGGTTCTCTTCGAGGGTTCTCGCATGTGATAATGAAAGTTGATTGCATGGAACACTCGCCACAATTCTTGCTTAATTCTGGCTCATATCCTATTACAAATAGGAGCGCTCGGTAATATTTCCTCTTTTTTTGTTATTCAGCATGTAAACAGGTCAGCAAACCTTGTGGCGCATCTTTGTGCGAACCATGCTTGCTGCACTTTGAATGTGGCCAAGAGCTGGCTTGATGAAACACCTCGCTTCCTACTTCTTCTTTTTTGCGGGGTGCCTCGCTTCCTAGTGACCAGTGTCTTGGCTGATCGTCCTAAGAATGCTTATGTATGAATAAAGCTCTCTCATTTACCCGCCAAAATGATTAAGCCATATTAACCGGAAAGGAGGGAGTATGGACTAGCACTACTTGTTGGTGTGTCCCGTCAACTCGCAGAACGAGGAGAAGCTTGCGGGACAAGGTGAAGCTCGCTTACGCCTTTTGACTAATGCAACGTACCCTCGCCCAGGTGATGGACATGCATCAGTTCATTCAGTGTCAGATTGCCAGAGGCATACACTGTAGTACCGAACATGCGGAGTACCATCATTGTTCGACTTCACGAAGAGGCGAAGAGCCAAGCGCAAGGTTTAGTAGTACGAGTAGTACTACTACTAGAACCGCATGGTGGAGCCTATGTACTCTTATTTTTCTTAATCTATGATAAAGTACACATTTATTCCGGAGAAGGGCGGAAAACGGCAGCCCAACATGTAATGATGATATCGATCAACCATGCTCGAATATATCTTGGCCTCCGTGCGAGCCCGTCTGTGTGTTGTCGCTCCTCGTCTCTCTCAAGGAACGGCGGGTTGGCCATTTTGCCGTCAATTGAGATCGGTTTGCTCACACTCCGGTCCCACATGTCAGTGATATGCCAAGAGGAGGTGCGTTGACCGACTGGCCATACACGTACTTGGTTTTGCACCTTCATACTACTCCTCCCTCCGTCACAGTTTACAGGGCGCGCTTCATTATGATGCATTTCTCTCAATGCATTTCCACCACCAGAGAGACTTTAGACGCGTTTGGTTTAATGCTCAATTAATTAGGGCGTGGTAACCGCAATTTTCTCTCGATGTAGTACTACGGAGTGGAGTAAGTGCATGCATGTGTCTACCCAGGGTGGAAGCACTGCATGCATGTGTGTACGCATTATTTCCTCTAGTAATAGACGTCGTGCTATAACTAGCAATGCTATTTTTCAGGTTGATCGCTAGTCGCCTTGGTCCCAGAGATTTTCTATTTTTCTGAAGCACGCTCTATATACAGTGACGGATGGAGTAGTATGAGCGGATTCAAAGAAGAGCGTATTGATGGTTGCTTCTTCCGAGCAACTTACAGTGGGAAAGGTGGGGCTTATGATTTGATTGCTCATTACTCACTATTAATGTGGCGCAACGACTGGTCTGAGTCTCCCATGCGGCTGTGCACTACCCCCTCGGTTCTTAAATATACTCCGGAGTATTTGTCTTTCTAGAGATTTCAACGAGTGACTACTCAAATATTTGTCTTTTTAGAGATTCAAATGGACTACTACATACGGATGTATATAGACATATTTTAGAGTGTAGATTCACTCATTTTGCTCCGTATGTAGTCACTTGTTGAAATCTCTAGAAAGACAAATATTTAGGAACGGAGGGAGTACACATACGAAGCAAAATGAGTGAATCTACACTCTAAAATATTCCCATTTGAAATTTGTAAAAAGACAAATATTGTTGATGACAGTTGCGACGACAAAAAAGAAGCATATTCCTTGTCCTAAGGGAAGATAACAACACGGTTGTGTTTGTCTAAAACGGTGTGAGGACAAGATTGCAATATGGAAAGTAAGTCGGACGAGCTACGTTTTGTGCAAAGAACTAGGGAAGATCCACATGCAGTGACGTGGGAAGACGGGCAGTGGAGCATGGCCGGAGGGGATACCTGGAGGTCGTCGGGATGTAACTAGGTGAGCGGCGGTGGGCAGAATTTTCCCATACTGCGGCAGCGAGCAGGTGGCATAGGCCCTACCGCGCCGGAGCTTGGTCAGAGAGAACGGCGTGTACCGCAGATCGGGACGTGCTGCCTCGGCGCCGTCGAACGGAGAAACGATGCACGTCCTCCCTTTCCGCCGGCGGACGGGATGCGGCCGGATCAGTGACCGACGGTGAGAGAGAGAGAGAGAGAGGCCACCGCAGCCTTGTGTGAGATACTCTAAAGAGAGACAAACCAGGCAGGGAGCCTCCATTGTATATAGTGGAGCGGACTACCTTTTTCTCCATAAAAATCGGTTTATATTCTGTGTACGTGCCATTGAGCGATATAACTTTATTTAAAAATAACGCGCCAACGCATCAAGTCGAACTTTGTTTGGTGCACGCGTGGTACACGACCTCCGTAGGTAAACAACCGCTACATGCGTTCAAATTAGCACGTGGGCTGCCATTTCGTACAGAAATGAGCTCCACCGTGTACCCGCGCGGGTGTGGCTGGGCAGGAAGCATGAGTACGTGCACGGTGCACGTATTCTCTTCTTCTTTCGTACACCACCTACGTGGGGTTGTGTGAGAGAGATACAAACGTAGAAAGATATAGTGTGTGGGTTCGTGAAAGTTTTTTTAGGGGGGTCAATAAAAAATGTAACATATGCAATGTGTGTGAAATAGAGTCCTGGATATATCATATATATAGAGGGGGCGATCCACGAGAAGAGAGTGGAGATATCACTGACTTGAGGTGTCCATAGAATCGAAGAGAGGGATGATGTGTGTGTGTGTGTGTGTGTGCGCGCGCGGTCGATAAAGAGTGCCATCAAATTTGTGTGTGCCCACGTCAAAGATATAGAGTGGCTGGCCTACTAGAATGAAAGAGGGGACATGTGCGGTTTGTCTCTGTGGCATGGATACCTACCTACAGCGCTCGACTACCAGTGTGTGGTGGGGGGGAGGGAGGCCTAATTAACTATAGAGGTACAATGGCTGGTATATGTGTGGAGGAGGAGAGAGGCCTACCTCATGT
Source organism: Triticum aestivum (assembly GCF_018294505.1). Taxonomy (NCBI): domain Eukaryota; kingdom Viridiplantae; phylum Streptophyta; class Magnoliopsida; order Poales; family Poaceae; genus Triticum; species Triticum aestivum. Next base: position 539,979,790 of record NC_057808.1, on the reverse strand, counting down.
ATTAAGGGAGATCGATGTACCTCATGTATTAAGGGAGATCGATCGGCATCCATGCATATGTGTAGGAGAGGAATAAGGTTGGGAGAGAGACAGAGCTAGAGTGTTGGAGGGGGTGGTAGTGGAGTTGCTTCTAACAAATGGTGGGATAGGCTTGCTAGACAACCGGAGGGCACGCCTGCAATATCAATAAGAGAGGGGATGGTTGCCTGTCTGTGCACGTGCGTGTGAGAGATGGGTTAGGAGGCATGCACGAATGATGGGGGGGCGATATGGCTGTGGTAAGCAGACATAACTACATAGGAAGATCAATCGTCCTTTGTCAGAGAAAGGAGAGACATAACTTGTGAGGTATGCCGATCGATGGGGGGGGAATAGTTAAAGTCGACCTAGGTATATGTTGGGAGATCGATCGGTATACATGCATGTGTGTGTTACAAGCAAATGAGGCACGGGGAGAAGGATAGAGAGAGAGGGATGCATCTAGGAGGTGGTGCGAGAGTCATACTATATCGAGGGGGAAGGAGTGTGCGAGTACGAGATCGTTGAAAAGAGTGGTGGGAGTGAGGCATGGACGGTGATAAGAGAAGAGGGGAAGCTTGTGTTTGTGCTAGGCACACCTGGCTAGAGAGGCATATCGATCGATGTGTGCCATAAAGAAGGAGCTGGGGGGGCCTACACACACCGTGGGTGAACGACCTAAAGTGAAAAGACGAATTTGCGCGATGGAGCTAGAGAATGCTGAGGGAGGGTTAGAGGGATGCGGGCGTCTGCATGCACGAGAGAAAGTTAGTGCTAGCTAGCTACAAAGATAAGAGGATTGTGTGGGTGTAAAAGACGAATAGAGATCATACTTCATTATAAAAAGTGAATTCGGATATTTGAAGAATTTATCATAGTGTTTTCAATCGACGCATGTGTGAATATATATAACGGTGATACACATTCTGTGGTTATGAACATGTTATACTACATATAATATATTTTATCTCTACTCTTATAAAAAACGGAGTTGTTGATGATGGTGCCATCCTGCAATATATAGGCCATCCGATTTATATCTGACGGATAGGAAGGAAACTATGGCAATTTTGAAAAAAGATACCCACACCCCTCTCCATATTTGCAAATTAGGCCTCCCCTTGATCATGTTGATGTTCTGTGGAACGCATGGGCATCTTGCTAGTACTATGTATAACATATAGAACATCGATCATAATTTGGGCTAATGTGTGGCTTTTGCAGCTCAGGTCTAAATACTTGTCATAATGTAGGGGGCGGGGCACTATACTATGTGTGATAAACACGGTGTACACGTATGGAACATGGTTTAGATTATGAATATATAGTTAGTACATCAAATGTACTATTATTTGGAATCAACATCAGGTGTATTCAAAAAATAGAATTCGAGTTCATGTAGTACACATAGTTCATATCTAGCTCTATAGTAATCATGTGGTGTGTTATTAAGGTAATACACGAATGATGGTTGAAGTTGGCAACAATCATGATTGTAGATTTGTTATTGAAATAGAGAAACGAATTCAAATTCAGTTCGAATTGCAGCGGTAGTATAGACATTTGGAATGCACTAAAATGTTGGTAGGAGTAGGTTACATGCATTATACAGCAAGCGAAAAAATTTAATTGGACATAACATGGATTCATACTACCGAATAGCATTTAATTGCACTAAATTGTTGGTATGAGTAGCTTTAAATAGCATTTTTATAGTAAAACGGGGTAAGACTCTCTCTTTGTGTGGTGTGAATAGTTCTATTTTTTTCGTTTTCTTTTTGGTTGAGGGGAGTGCGAATTGATTTGGTACGTACAAGTACAATATTACACGTTAGGCTTGTCCCTAAAATTCAACCCTGAGCCGAAAGGCCCGCTAGTTCAAATCGGTGTGGGGTACTTTTGTAACACACCCTACATTTTGGACAAGCGCATGCCTAAGTCATGGTTCACCCCCTCCCATCGCCTCCTTTTTGCCATTCGAAATCCTAGGCCGCCATAACCTCTCCGCTCTAGCCGCGAAACCGCGCCCTCCTCCGTCCGCCACCTCACCGCTGCCCAGCCGGAGCCTCTTCCCCGACGACGTCGTCCACCGCAACAGCTCGACGTCCCTCGTCCACCTCTCCGGATGAGGATCCGTCGTCCATCTCGTTGTCCTGCCGGTTCAGCCGCCCTGTCCTCCACCTCCAAGGAGCTGCTCCGACGATCGCCTCGTCTATCGCGACTGCTCCATCCCCACAGCGCCGCCTTAACCTGCTCCACCGGAACCGCGGCATCCTCACCGACTCCTCGGATGAAGCCGAAGCCTACTCGGCGCCACCAAAGAGGTTGTACACTCATCGCATCGCACCTTCTCCTTAGCTCGACCTCCCGGCGCCGACGGTGCTCCATCCCGCACCCCCATGGAGCGGCTACCTTGAAGCCCGGCGCCGCGGGCGACATCTCCACAGCGGCTCTCCCCCGGTGTGAGGCCCCTTCGGCGGCGGCGTCCATACGAGCTGGATCTGCTGCTGCTCCAGCTCTCGCTCGCTCGCGCTGCTGCTGCTGCTGCTCCGGCTCTCGCTCGATCGCTCGCGCTGCTGCAGCTGCTCTCCCCCTCGCTCGCTCGCGCTGCTGCTACTCCTGCTCTTGCTCGATCACTCGCCCAGTTGTTGCTGCTCCGGCTCTCGCTCGCTCGCTCGCATTGCTGCTGCTGCTCTCCCCCTCGCTCGTGCTGCTGCTCTGCTTCGATTTAGCTACACTTCAGTCGGCTGAATCGACTTTTGGGTCAGTCGATTTTCAGGGGGTGGGGGGGCTTGCTACCTCTTGAGCACTACGTTGGTTTTCCCTTGAAGAGGAAAGGGTGATGCAGCAAAGTAGCGTAAGTATTTCCCTCAGTTTTTGAGAACCAAGGTATCAATCTAGTAGGAGGCTACGCGCGAGTCCCTCGCACCTACACAAACAAATAAATCCTCGCAACCAACGCGATAAGGGGTTGTCAATCCCTACACGGTCACTTACGAGAATGAGATCTGATAGATATGATAGGATAATATTTTTGGTATTTTTATGATAAAGATGCAAAGTAAAATAAAAGCAAAGTAAAAAAGCAACGGAAATAACTAAGTGTTTGAAGATTAATATGATGAAGATAGACCCGGGGGCCATAGGTTTCACTAGTGGCTTCTCTCAAGAGCATAAGTATTTTACTGTGGGTGAACAAATTACTGTTGAGCAATTGACAGAATTGAGCATAGTTATGAGAATATCTAGGTATGATCATGTATATAGGCATCACGTCTGAGACAAGTAGACCGACTCCTGCCTGCATCTACTACTATTACTCCACTCATCGACCGCTATCCAGCATGCATCTAGAGTATTAAGTTCATAAAAACAGAGTAACGCCATAAGAAAGATGACATGATGTAGAGGAATAAATTCATGCAATATGATAAAAACCCCATCTTGTTATCCTCGATGGCAACAATACAATACGTGCCTTGCTGCCCCTACTGTCACTGGGAAAGGACACCGCAAGATTGAACCCAAAGCTAAGCACTTCTCCCATTGCAAGAAAGATCAATCTAGTAGGCCAAACCAAACTGATAATTCGAAGAGACTTGCAAAGATAACCAATCATACATAAAAGAATTCAGAAGATTCAAATATTGTTCATAGATAAACTTGATCATAAACCCACAATTCATCGGTCTCAACAAACACACCGCAAAAGAAGATTACATCGAATAGATCTCCACGAGAGAGGGGGAGAACATTGTATTGAGATCCAAAAAGAGAGAAGAAGACATCTAGGTAATAACTATGGACCCAAAGGTCTGAGGTAAACTACTCACACTGCATTGGAGGGGCTATGGTGTTGATGTAGAAGCCCTCCGTGATCGATGCCCCCTCCGGCGGAGCTCCGAAACAGGCCCCAAGATGGGATCTCGTGGGTACAGAAGATTGCAGCGGTGGAATTAGGTTTTTGGCTCCGTTTCTGATCGTTTGGGGGTACGTAGGTATATATAGGAGGAAGGAGTATGTCGGTAGAGCAACAGGGGGCCCACGAGGGTGGAGGGCGCGCCTGGGGGGGTAGGCGCGCCCCCCTACCTCGTGGCCTCCTCTTTTGTTTGTTGACGTAGGGTCCAAGTCTCCTGGATCTTGTTCGTTCCAAAAATCACGTTCCCGAAGGTTTCATTCCGTTTGGACTCTGTTTGATATTCTTTTTCTGCGAAACTCTGAAATAGGCAAAAAACTGCAATTCTGGGATGGGCCTCCGGTTAATATGTTAGTCCCAAAAATAATATAAAAGTGAATAATAAAGCCCAATAATGTCCAAAATAGAAGATAATATAGCATGGAGCAATAAAAAATTATAGATACGTTGGAGACGTATCAAGCATCCCCAAGCTTAATTCCTGCTCGTCCTCGAGTAGGTAAATGATAAAAACAGAATTTTTGATGCGGAGTGCTACTTGGCATAATTTCAATATAATTCTTCTCATTGTGGCATGAATGTTCAGATTTGATATGATTCAAGATAAAAGTTTAATGTTGACATAAAAGCAATAATACTTCAAGCATACTAACTAAGCAATTATGTCTTATCAAAATAACATAGCCAAAGCAAGTTATCCCTACAAAATCATATAGTCTGGCTATGCTCCATCTTCCCCACACAAAATATTCATATCATGTACGACCCCGGTTTTGGCCAAGCAATTGGTTCATACTTTTAACGTGCTTCAGCCTTTTCAATTCTTACGCAATACATGAGCGCAAGCCATGGATATAGCACTATGGTGGAACAAGGTATAATGGTAGGGGTTATGTGGGAAGACAAAAACGAGAAAGTCTCACATCAACGAGGCTAATCAACGGGCTATGGAGATGCCCATCAATTGATGTTAATGCGAGGAGTAGGGATTGCCATGCAACGGATGCACTAGAGCTATAAGTGTATGAAAGCTCAAAAAGAAACTAAGTGGGTGTGCATCCAACTTGCTTGCTCACGAAGACCTCGGGCATTTGAGGAAGCCCATCATTGGAATATACAAGCCAAGTTCTATAATGAAATTTCCCACTATTATAAGAAAGTGACAAAATGAGAGACTCTCTATTATGAAGATCACGGTGCTACTTTGAAGCACAAGTGTGGTAAAAGGATAGTAACATTGTCCCTTCTCTCTTTTTCTCTCATTTTTTTATTTGGGCCTTTTCTCTTCTTTTTTTATGGCCTCTTTTTTTTATTTAGTCCGGAGTCTCATCCCGACTTGTGGGGGAATCATAGTCTCCATCATCCTTTCCTCACTTGGGACAATTCTCTAATAATGATGATCATCACACTTTTATTTACTTACAACTCATGAATTACAACTCAATACTTAGAACAAAATATGACTCTATATGAATGCCTCCGGCAGTGTACCGGGATATGCAATGAATCAAGAGCGACATGTATGAAAGAATTATGAACGGTGGCTTTTCCACAAATACAATGTCAACTACATGATCATGCAAAGCAATATGACAATGATGGAGCATGTCATGACAAATGAAACGGTGGAAAGTTGCATGGCAATATATCTCGGAATGGCTATGGAAATGCCATGATAGGTAGGTATGGTGGCTGTTTTGAGGAAGATATAAGGAGGTTTATGTGTGAAAGAGTGTATCATATCACGGGGTTTGGATGCACCGTCGAAGTTTGCACCAACTCTCAAGGTGAGAAAGGGCACTACGCGGTACCGAAGAGGCTAGAAAATTGCGGAAAGGTAAGTGTGCGTATAATCCATGGACTCACATTAGTCATAAAGAACTCATATACTTATTGCAAAAATTTATTAGCCCTCGAAGCAAAGTACTACTACGCATGCTCCTAGGGGAAGGGTTGGTAGGAGTTAACCATCGCGCGATCCCGACCGCCACACAAAGGAAGACAATCAACAAATACTTCATGCTCCAACTTTGTTACATAACGGTTCACCATACGTGCATGCTACGGGAATCACAAACTCCAACACATGTATTTTTCAATTCCACAATTACTCAACTAGCACAACTATGATATTACCACCTTTATATCTCAAAACAATTATCAAGCATCAATTTTCTCATGATATTAATTAAAGCAAATTGCCATGCTATTTTAAGACTCTCAAAATAATCTAAGTGAAGCATGAGAGATCAATAGTTTCTATAAAACAAATCCACCACCGTGCTCTAAAAGATATAAGTGAAGCACTAGAGCAAAACTATATAGCTCAAAAGATATAAGTGAAGCACATAGAGTATTCTAATAATTTCCGAATCATGTGTGTCTCTCTCAAAAGGTGTGTACAGCATGGATGATTGTGGTAAACTAAAAAGCAGAGACTCAAATAATACAAGACGCTCCAAGAACAACACATATCATTTGGTGAATAAAAATATAGCTCCAAGTAAAGTTACCGATGGGAGTTCACGAAAGAGGGGATGCCTTCCGGGGCATCCCCAAGATTTGGCTTTATGGTGTCCTTAGATTATCTTGGGGGTGCCATGGGCATCCCCAAGCTTAGGCTCTTGCCACTACTTGTTCCATAATCCATCAAATCTTTCACACAAAACTTGAAAACTTCACAACACAAAACTTAGCAGAAAATCTCGTGAGCTCCGTTAGCGAAAGAAAACAAAAGACCACTCCAAGGTACTGTAATGAACTCATTCTTTATTTATATTGGTGTTAAACCTAGTGTATTCCAACTTCTCTATGGTTTATAAACTCTTTACTAGCCATAGATTCATCAAAATAAGCAAACAACACACGATAAACAGAATCTATCAAAAACAGAACAGTCTGTAGTAATCGGTAACTAACGAAAACTTCTGGAACTCCAAAAAAATCAGCCAAAATAGGAAGACCTAGAAAATTTGTTTATTGGTCAGCAGCAATTGGAATCAATATTTTATCACGTTCTGGTGATTTTTAACAATTATTTTCATGAATAGAAAGTTTCTGGAAATTTCTGCAAGATAAAATAACTATCATCCAAGAACATCCTATAGGTTTAACTTGGCACAAACACTAACTAAAACATAAAACACATCTAACCATAGGATAGATCAAATATTTATTCCTAAACAGAAGCAAAAAACTAAAAACTAAAAATAAAATTGGGTTGCCTCCCAACAAGCGCTATCGTTTAACGCCCCTAGCTAGGCATAAAAGCAAGGATAGATCTAGGTATTGCCATCTTTGGTAGGCAATCCATAAGTGGCTCTCATGATAGATTCATATGGTAATTTTATTTACTTCCTAGGGAAGTGTTCCATGCCTTTCTTTAATGGAAATTGGAATCTAATATTCCCTTCCTCCATATCAATAATTGCACCAATCGTTCTAAGGAAAGGTCTACCAAGAATAATAGGACATGAAGGATTGCAATCTATATCAAGAACGATAAAATCTACGGGCACATAGTTCCTATTTGCAACAATAAGAACTGAAGGAAATATGCCCTAGAGGCAATAATAAAGTATTATTTATTTCCTTATATCATGATAAATGTTTATTATTCATGCTAGAATTGTATTAACCGGAAACATAATACATGTGTGAATACATAGACAAACAGAGTGTCACTAGTATGCCTCTACTTGACTAGCTCATTAATCAAAGATGGTTATGTTTCCTAGCCATAGACATGAGTTGTCATTTGATTAAACAGGATCACCTCATTAGGAGAATGACGTGATTGACATGACCCATTACGTTAGCTTAGCACACGATCGTTTAGTATGTTGCTATTGCTTTCTTCATGACTTATACATGTTCCTATGACTATGAGATTATGCAACTCCCGTTTACCGGAGGAACACTTTGTGTGCTACCAAACGTCACAACGTAACTGGGTGATTATAAAGGTGCTCTACAGGTGTCTCCAAAGGTACTTGTTGGGTTGGCGTATTTCGAGATTAGGATTTGTCACTCCGATTGTCGGAGAGGTATCTCTGGGCCCACTCGGTAATGCACATCACTATAAGCCTTGCAAGCATTGTGACTAATGAGTTAGTTGCGGGATGATGTATTACGGAACGAGTAAAGAGACTTGCCGGTAACGAGATTGAACTAGGTATCGAGATACCGACGATCGAATCTCGGGCAAGTAACATACCGATGACAAGGGGAACAACGTATGTTGTTATGCGGTCTGACCGATAAAGATCTTCGTAGAATATGTGGGAGCCAATATGGGCATCCAGGTCCCGCTATTGGTTATTGACCGGAGACGTGTCTCAGTCATGTCTACATAGTTCTCGAACCCATAGGGTCCGCACGCTTAAAGTTACGATGACAGTTTTATTATGAGTTTATGTATGTTGATGTACCGAAGGCGTTCGGAATCCCGGATGAGATCGGGGACATGACGAGGAGTCTCGAAATGGTCGAGACGTAAAGATCTATATATTGGACGACTATATTCGGACTTCGGAAAGGTTCCGAGTGATTCGGGTATTTTTCGGAGTACCGGAGAGTTACGGGAATACGTATTGGGCCTTATTGGGCCATACGGGAAAGAAGAAAAAGGGCCTCAAGGGTGGCCGCACCCCTCCCCTTGGTCTGGTCCGAATTGGACTAGGGAAGGGGGGCGCCCCCTTCCTTCCTTCTCTTTTTTCCTTCCTCTTTTCCTATTCCATATGGGGGGTGGAATCCTACTAGGACTAGGGAGTCCTAGTAGGACTCCACACTTGGTGCGCCCCCTCCTAGGGCCGGCCTCCTCCTCCCTTGCTCCTTTATATACGGGGGCAGGGGGGCACCCCATAGACACAACAATTGATCCTTGAGATCTCTTAGCCGTGTGCGGTGCCCCCCTCCACCATATTACACCTCGATAATACCGTTGCGGAGCTTAGGCGAAGCCCTGCGTCGGTGGAACATCATCATCGTCACCACGCCGTCGTGCTGACGAAACTCTCCCTCAACACTCGGCTGGATCGGAGTTCGAGGGACGTCATCGAGCTGAACGTGTGTAGAACTCGGAGGTGCCGTACGTTCGGTACTTGATCAGTCGGATCGTGAAGACGTACGACTACATCAACCGCGTTGTGATAACGCTTCCGCTGTCGGTCTACGAGGGTACGTGGACAACACTCTCCCCTCTCGTTGCTATGCATCACCATGATCTTGCGTGTGTGTAGGAATTTTTTTGAAATTACTACGTTCCCCAACAAGAACATCATTAATTCTTCCCATAGGTTTCTTAATAGTGGAATCCGCAGGGTGCAAGTTTAGAGAGCAATCATCAAAATCACGGAAACCTAGCAAATCGCACAAAGTTTTGGGAATAGTGGAAACACTAGCACCCAAATCGCATAAAGCCTAGAACTCATGATCTTTAATCTTAATTTTAATAGTAGGTTCCCACTCATCATAAAGTTTTCTAGTGATAGAAACTTCCAACTCAAGCTTTTCTTCATAAGATTGCATCAAAGCATCAACGATATGTTTGGTAAAAGCTTTATTTTGACTATAAGCATGAGGCGAATTTAGCACGGATTGCAACAAGGAAATACAATCTATCAAAGAGCAATTATCATAATTAAATTCCTTGAAATCCAAAATAGTGGGTTTATCAACATCTAACGTTTTGATCTCTTCAATCCCACTTTTATCAAATTTAGCATCAAGATCTAAAAACTCCGAATTTTTGGAACGCCTTCTAGGTAAAGGTGGATCATATTCAGTCCCATCAAGATTCATATTGCAAAACAAAGATTTAATAGGGGACACATCAATAACTTTTAGATATTCATCTTTATTTTCATAGAAATTTGAAGAACACGCTTTCATAAAGCAATCTTTCTTAGCACGCATCCTAGCGGTTCTTTCTTTGCACTCATCAATGGAAATTCTCATGGCTTTGAGAGACTCATTGATATCATGCTTAGGAGGAATAGATCTAAGTTTTAAAGATTCAACATCAAGAGAAATTCTATCAACGTTCCTAGCCAATTCATCAACTTTAAGCAATTTCTCTTCAAGCAAAGCATTGAGATTCTTTTGCGAATTCATAAACTCTTTAACACTAGTCTCAAATTCAGAGGGCTTCTTATTAGAATTTCCATAAGATTGTTGTAGGAATTACCATTAATATTAGAGGAATTGCTAGGATAAGGCCTAGGATTAAAGTTTCCTCTATACGCGTTGTTACCAAAATTATTCCTACCAACAAAATTCACATCCATAGATTCATTATTATTCTCAATCAAGGTAGATAAAGACATATCATTAGGATCAGAAGAAACACTCTTAGTAGCAAATGATTTCATAAGTTCATCCATCTTTCCACTCAAAACATTAATTTCTTCTATCGCATGCACTTTTTTATTAGTAGATCTTTCAATGTGCCATTGAGAATAATTAACCATGATATTATCTAGGATTTAGTAGCTTCTCCTAAAGTGATTTCCATAAAAGTGCCTCCCGCGGCCAAATCCAAAAGATTTCTAGAAGCAAAATTCAATCCGGCATAAAAAAATTGTATAATCATCCACAAATTCAAACCATGAGTAGGGCAATTACGTATCATTAATTTCGTCCTCTGCCAAGCTTGTGCAACATGTTCATGATCAAGTTGCTTAAAATTCATAATATCGTTTCTAAGAGAGATGATCTTAGCGGGAGGAAAATACTTAGAGATAAAAGCATCTTTGCACTTATTCCAAGAATCGATACTATTTTTAGGCAAAGGCGAAAACCAAGCTTTAGCACGATCTCTAAGCGAAAAAGGAAATAGCTTCAATTTAACAATATCATTGTCCACATCTTTCTTCTTTTGCATATCACACAAATCAACGAAGCTATTTAGATGAGTAGCGGCATCTTCACTAGGAAGGCCGGCGAATTGATCTTTCATGACAAGATTCAACAAAGCAGCATTGATTTCACAAGATTCAGTATCGGTAAGAGTAGCAATCGGAGTGCTAAGGAAATCATTATTGTTGGTATTGGTAAAGTCACATAATCTGGTATTATCTTGAGCCATCGTGACAAACAAGCAATCCAACACACGAGCAAACAAAAGGCAAGCGAAAAAGAGGCGAACGAAAAAGAGAGGGCGAATAAAACGGCAAGGGTGAAGTGGGGGAGACGAAAACGAGAGGCAAATGGCAAATAATGTAATGCGGGAGATAAGGGTTGTGATGGGTACTTGGTATGTTGACTTTTGCGTAGACCTCCCTGGCAACGGCGCCAGAAATCCTTCTTGCTACCTCTTGAGCACTGCGTTGGTTTTCCCTTGAAGAGGAAAGGGTGATGCAGCAAAGTAGCGTAAGTATTTCCCACAGTTTTTGAGAACCAAGGTATCAATCCAGTAGGAGGCTACGCGCGAGTCCCTCGCACCTACACAAACAAATAAATCCTCGCAACCAACGCGATAAGGGGTTGTCAATCCCTACACGGTCACTTACGAGAGTGAGATCTGATAGATATGATAGGATAATATTTTTATTATTTTTATGATAAAGATTCAAAGTAAAATAAAAGCAAAGTAAAAAGCAATGGAAATAACTAAGTGTTTGAAGATTAATATGATGAAGATAGACCCAGGGGCCATAGGTTTCACTAGTGGCTTCTCTCAAGAGCATAAGTATTTTACGGTGGGTGAACAAATTACTGTTGAGCAATTGACAGAATTGAGCGTAGTTATGAGAATATCTAGGTATGATCATGTATATAGGCATCACGTCTGAGACAAGTAGACCGACTCCTGCCTGCATCTACTACTATTACTCCACTCATCGACTGCTATCCAGCATGCATCTAGAGTATTAAGTTCATAAAAACAGAGTAACGCCATAAGCAAGATGACATGATGTAGAGGGATAAATTCATGCAATATGATAAAAACCCCATCTTATTATCCTCGATGGCAACAATACAATACGTGCCTTGCTGCCCCTACTGTCACTGGGAAAGGACACCACAAGATTGAACCCAAAGCTAAGCACTTCTCCCATTGCAAGAAAGATCAATCTAGTAGGCCAAACCAAACTAATAATTCGAAGAGACTTGCAAAGATAACCAATCATACATAAAAGAATTCAGAAGATTCAAATATTGTTCATAGATAAACTTGATCATAAACCCACAATTCATCGGTCTCAACAAACACACCGCAAAAGAAGATTACATCGAATAGATCTCCACGAGAGAGGGGGAGAACATTGTATTGAGATCCAAAAAGAGAGAAGAAGCCATCTAGCTAATAACTATGGACCCGAAGGTCTGAGGTAAACTACTCACACTTCATCGGAGGGGCTATGGTGTTGATGTAGAAGCCCTTCGTGATCGATGCCCCTCCGGTGGAGCTCCGGAACAGGCCCCAAGATGGGATCTCGTGGGTACAGAAGGTCGCGGCGGTGGAATTACGTTTTTGGCTCCGTTTCTGATCGTTTGGGGGTACGTAGGTATATATAGGAGGAAGGAGTATGTCGGTGGAGCAACAGGGGGCCCACGAGGGTGGAGGGCGCGCCTGGGGGGCGGGGGGTAGGCGCGCCCCCCTACCTCGTGGCCTCCTCTTTTGTTTCTTGACGTAGGGTCCAAGTCTCCTGGATCTTGTTTGTTCCAAAAATCACGTTCCCGAAGGTTTCATTCCGTTTGGACTCCGTTTGATATTCTTTTTCTGCGAAACTCTGAAATAGGCAAAAAACAGCAATTCTGGGCTGGGCCTCCGGTTAATAGGTTAGTCCCAAAAATAATATAAAATTGAATAATAAAGCCCAATAATGTCCAAAACAGAAGATAATATAGCATGGAGCAATCAAAAATTATAGATACGTTGGAGACGTAACAGGGCTCGTCGGAGTTAAGGAAGAACCACCCGCAGCAGGGACGGGGGCTCGCCGGAGAGGTACCCCACTATCTATCTTAGGGTTCATGGTGGGGGTGGGGGCCTATAGGGCTGGCCGGGGCGGCGGCGGACCGGCGGTGGGGAGTTGTTTCGGGGCGGCGAGGCGGCGCTGGGGCCGGCGGTTCGGCCGGTGGTGGCTGGCGGCTCAGGGGTGTGCAGGTTGAAGATGAACTGCAGGCCCTCCCTAAACTACATGTCAAGTGCCTCTCTGCTACCATTGCGTTCAGTTTCGACAGTAACATTCAGATTCCACAGTAAATTTCAGTTTCAACAGTTATGTTCAGAGTCAACAGTTTTTACCTCATCTGTTGTAGTCAGGTGGTTTTTGGTGATGTAAATTTTACATCTATTTTACATCATCTATTGGAGATACTATTAGAATCCCACTTGAGATTGACGATGTCTGTCTTGTGCTGCTTCAGCCTTGACGTCTTACGGCTCACCGGGGCTGCTCCAACGACAGGACGATCCATCACAACAGAGCAGTGCCGTGGACGCCGTCTACAGATTCCTCAGATCTTCCTCCACACCTCCGACAACCACCTCTGCCTCAACTGCTTCAGCGACCAACCCAATGATGCTGAGGTCGACACGGCTACGGCAAAGAGGTTCTATACTTGTTGCATCACTTATTACTATACATTCATGTCGATCCATTAGGGCTATTTTGGTACGATGGAAAAACATAGCAATAGGTAATTTTCCAATGGCACTCTACTATTCAATTATTCATGCATTTTGTTGAAAGGAATGAAGCAAAACATCCACCTGGACCTACTTTTCAAAATCCTATGCATGAAAACAAGACCAAGTGCATTAGTGGCAGAATAACATTCTAACTGTACACGCTTTCATATGGTTTCACTTTATTTTGGCCATGTTTCTTTGCATTCCTCTGCTCTTCCAATTCCTGTAAACCAAACACCCAAGTTGACAGAAATCCTGTGTTTACAAATGCTCTATTTACCATGTGCATTCCTATCCTATTCCGGTGTTTTTCCTATCCCTGTGTTTTTAGAATCATGCAAGCCAAATGAGCCCTTACAGAATTACTTCACTTACAGGTAGGTGTCAAACGGAACTTTGTGTGGTTTGTCCTGCTCCTTCCGCGACGTCGTCCACCTCACCTAAGGTGCTCCATCGACAGAAACATCCACCAAACCAGACATCATAACTCCTGGCCGTCTTTCGCCGCCTCAGATCTCCTTCCCTGCCGCCGGCACCCACCGCAACGGCATCACCATCATCGACTCAGCAGATGAACCTGAGGAGTACACGGGTCCACAAGAGAGGTCGCACTCTTTTGATTCTGCTTACGTTATGCATTTCTTAATATTACCTGCTACTTTATCGTCCTGTTCACCTCTTGGACTCCAAGTCAAGTCCAAATTAATGTTCAAACTTGAGTTCTAAATTAGTTATGGGGCACATATCGAGGAAGCAATGAATAGTATCTCTGTCTAATATCTGGTTCACCTAGGGTATGCCTATGTTGTTCATCTTGGGTGGGAAACAAATAGTAAAGAAATCATCATCTGTCTTTTTATTAAATTAAAGCAATCATCAGCCTGCTATCATTATTTTTGGATCCATCCACTGGTTGTTACCATCACTCTAAATTTCTGCATGCTCTCCTTACATAATCTCACCATATTTTTTTCGTATGGATGTCAGATATTGTACACAGTCATGCTGAACATGTAGAGAAAAAGAGAAGAGTTTTGCGCGGCAATACAATGTCATGCAGACATCGCTCCATGGTGTGTTCAATGGAAAACCCTCCCCACCCCTCTCCAGATTGTAATCCAGAGGAAGATATCTGTTCTGAGGCGGATTCAGACGCCGCTGACCACTCCTATTTACCCCCCAAGGTGTTTTCTCTACCTTGGCATGATGATGTTAGTCATATCATGCATATGTTGCCTTGCAGTGCCTACTTTTGACATCATATATGTCATCTGCTTAGTTTAGACATGTTCTTTAGACATGTTCTGTAATGCCACCTGTTTAGTTTCTATATCATATATGGGAATTGTGCAGTCTCATGTCTTTTAGCCAGCCATAATATACGTGAAATGTGTAATGCCATCCTGTTTAACCAGGCATCATATATTTGAATGATATCTTGCCCATCCTTTTCTTCATTACATTTCCATTTGTCGACAATGTTTGTACATTAAACAACTCTTCCTGTGAATCAGCCATTTGGGTGGGAGATTGAAAAATCTGGAGTGAAAACAAGGCCTTCTGAGCAGACAGTGCTACCTGTCGAAGCAGATCTCTTGTTGGGTCCCGATAGCTCCTCAGAGATGGATTCAGAGACAGATGACCAATCCTATGTTGGGAATCGTAGCATAATTTAAAATTTTCCTATGCTCACCAAGATGCATCTATGGAGTCTACTAGCAACGAGGGGAAAGGAGTGGATCTACATACCCTTGTAGATCGCGAGCGGAAGCGTTCCAATGAACGTGGATGACGGAGTCGTACTCGCCGTGATCCAAATCACCGATGACCGAGTGCCGAACGGACGGCACCTCCGCGTTCAACACACGTACGGTGCAGCGACGTCTCCTCCTTCTTGATCCAGAAAGGGGGAAGGAGAGGTTGATGGAGATCCAACAGCACGACGGCGTGGTGGTGGATGTAGCGGGTCTCCGGCAGGGCTTCGCCGAGCTTCTGCGAGAGAGAGAGAGGTGTTGCAGGGGAGGAGGGAGGCGCCCAAGGCTTAGATGTTGCTGCCCTCCCTTCCCCCCACTATATATAGGGCCAAGGGAGAGGGGGGGCGCAGCCTTGCCCCTTCCTTCAAGGAAGGGTGCGGCCAGGGGGGGAGTCCTTCCCCCCCAAGGCACCTCGGAGGTGCCTTCCCCCTTTAGGACTCTCCCTTCTTTCTTATCTCTTGCGCATGGGCCTCTTGGGGCTGGTGCCCTTGGCCCATATAGGCCAAGGCGCACCCCTTACAGCCCATGTGGCCCCCCGGGGCTGGTGGACCCCCTTGGTGGACCCCCGGACCCCTTTCGGCACTCCCGGTACAATACCGATAAAGCGCGAAACTTTTTCGGCGACCAAAATAAGACTTCCCATATATAAATCTTTACCTCCGGACCATTCCGGAACCTCTCGTGACGTCCGGGATCTCATCCGGGACTCCGAACAACTTTCGGGTTTCCGCATACATATATCTCTACAACCCTAGCGTCACCGGACCTTAAGTGTGTAGACCCTACGGGTTCGGGAGACATGCAGACATGACCGAGACGCCTCTCCGGTCAATAACCAACAGCGGGATCTGGATACCCATGTTGGCTCCCACATGCTCCACGATGATCTCATCGGATGAACCACGGTGTCGAGGATTCAATCAATCCGTATGCAATTCCCTTTGTCAATCGGTATGTTACTTGCCCGAGATTCAATCGTCGGTATCCCAATACCTTGTTCAATCTCGTTACCGGCAAGTCTCTTTACTCGTACCGCAATGCATGATCCCGTGACTAACGCCTTAGTCACATTGAGCTCATTATGATGATGCATTACCGAGTGGGCCCAGAGATACCTCTCCGTCACACGGAGTGACAAATCCCAGTCTCGATCCGTGCCAACCCACAGACACTTTCGGAGATACCCGTAATGCACCTTTATAGTCACCCAGTTACGTTGTGACGTTTGGCACACCCAAAGCACTCCTACGGTATCCGGGAGTTGCACGATCTCATGGTCTAAGGAAAAGATACTTGACATTGGAAAAGCTCTAGCAAACGAAACTACACGATCTTTTATGCTATGCTTAAGTTGGGTCTTGTCCATCACATCATTCTCCTAATGATGTGATCCCGTTATCAATGACATCCAATGTCCATAGTCAGGAAACCATGACTATCTGTTGATCAACGAGCTAGTCAACTAGAGGCTTACTAGGGACAGGTTGAGGTCTATGTATTCACACATGTATCACGATTTCCGGACAATACAATTATAGCATGAATAATAGACAATTACCATGAACAAAGAAATATAATAATAACCATTTATTATTGCCTCTAGGGCATATTTCCAACAGTCTCCCACTTGCACTAGAGTCAATAATCTAGTTACATTGTGATGAATCGAACACCCATTGCGTCCTGGTGTTGATCATGTTTTGCCCTAGGGAGAGGTTTAGTCAACGGATCTGCTACATTCAGGTCCGTGTGTACTTTACAAATATCTATGTCTCCATTTTGAACATTTTCACGAATGGAGTTGAAGCGACGCTTGATATGCCTGGTCTTCCTGTGAAACCTGGGCTCCTTCGCAAGGGCAATAGCTCCAGTGTTGTCACATAAGAGAGTCATTGGGCCCGACGCATTGGGAATCACCCCTAGGTCGGTAATGAACTCCTTCATCCAGACTGCTTCCTGTGCTGCCTCCGAGGCTGCCATGTACTCCGCTTCACATGTAGATCCCGCCACGACGCTTTGCTTGCAACTGCACCAGCTTACTGCTCCTCTATTCAATATATACACGTATCCGGTCTATGACTTCGAGTCATCCAGATCTGTGTCGAAGCTAGCGTCGACGTAACCCTTTACGACGAGCTCTTCGTCACCTCCATAAACGAGAAACATATCCTTAGTCCTCTTCAGGTACTTCAGGATATTCTTGACCGCTGTCCAGTGTTCCTTGCCGGGATTACTTTGGTACCTTCCTACCAAACTTACGGCAAGGTTTACATCAGGTCTGGTACACAGCATGGCATACATAATAGACCCTATGGCCGAGGCATAGGGGATGACACTCATCTGTTCTATATCTTCTGCCGTGGTCGGGCATTGAGCTGTGCTCAATTGCACACCTTGCAATACAGGCAAGAACCCCTTCTTGGACTGATCCATACTGAACTTCTTCAATATCTTGTCAAGGTATGTACTCTGTGAAAGACCAATGAGGCGTCTTGATCTATCTCTATAGATTTTGATGCCTAATATATAAGCAGCTTCTCCAAGGTCCTTCATTGAAAAACACTTATTCAAATAGGCCTTTATACCTTCCAAGAATTCTATATCATTTCCCATCAATAATATGTCATCCACATATAATATGAGAAATGCTACAGAGCTCCCACTCACTTTCTTGTAAACACAGGCTTCTCCATAAGTCTGTGTAAACCCAAACGCTTTGATCATCTCATCAAAGCGAATGTTCCAACTCCGAGATGCTTGCACCAGCCCATAGATTGAGCGCTGGAGCTTGCATACTTTGTTAGCATTCTTAGGATCGACAAAACCTTCCGGCTGCATCATATACAACTCTTCCTTAAGGAAGCCGTTAAGGAATGCCGTTTTGACGTCCATCTGCCATATCTCATAATCATAGTATGCGGCAATTGCTAACATGATTCGGACGGACTTCAGCTTCGCTACGGGTGAGAAAGTCTCATCGTAGTCAACCCCTTGAACTTGTCGATAACCCTTAGCGACAAGTCGAGCTTTGTAGATGGTCACATTACCATCCGCGTCCGTCTTTTTCTTAAAGATCCATTTGTTTTCTATGGCTCGCCGCTCATCGGGCAAGTCAGTCAAAGTCCATACTTTGTTTTCATACATGGATTCTATCTCGGATTTCATGGCTTCTAGCCATTTGTCGGAATCCGGGCCCGCCATCGCTTCTTCATAGTTCGAAGGTTCACCGTTGTCTAACAACATGATTTCCAGGACAGGGTTGCCGTACCACTCTGGTGCGGAACGTGTCCTTGTGGACCTACGAAGTTCAGTGGCAACTTGATCCGAAGCTTCATGATCATCATCATTGACTTCCTCTCCAGTCGGTGTAGGCACCACAGGAACATTTTCCCGCGCTGCGCTACTTTCCGGTTCGGAAGGGGTGACTATCACCTCATCAAGTTCCACTTTCCTCCCACTCAATTCTTTCGAGAGAAACTCCTTCTCTAGAAAGGACCCGTTCTTGGCAACGAAGATCTTGCCTTCGGATCTGAGGTAGAAGGTATACCCAATAGTTTCCTTAGGGTATCCTATGAAGACGCATTTTTCCGATTTGGGTTCGAGCTTTTCAGGTTGAAGTTTCTTGACATAAGCATCGCATCCCCAAACTTTTAGAAACGACAGCTTAGGTTTCTTCCCAAACCATAATTCATACGGTGTCGTCTCAACGGATTTAGACGGTGCCCTATTTAAAGTGAATGCGGCAGTCTCTAAAGCATAACCCCAAAATGAGAGCGGTAAATCGGTAAGAGACATCATAGATCGCATCATATCCAATAGAGTGCGATTACGACGTTCGGACACACCATTTCTCTGAGGTGTTCCAGGCGGCGTGAGTTGTGAAACTATTCCACATTTCCTTAAGTGTGTACCAAATTCGTGACTTAAATATTCTCCACCACGATCTGATCGTAAGAATTTTATTTTCCTGTCACGTTGATTCTCGACTTCACTCTGAAATTCCTTGAACTTTTCAAAGGTTTCAGACTTGTGTTTCATTAGGTAGACATACCCATATCTACTTAAGTCATCAGTGAGAGTGAGAACATAACGATATCCTACGCGAGCCTCAACACTCATTGGACCACACACATCGGTATGTATGATTTCCAATAAGTTGGTTGCTCGCTCCATTGTTCCGGAGAACGGAGTCTTGGTCATCTTACCCATGAGGCATGGTTCGCACGTGTCAAATGATTCGTAATCAAGAGACTCCAAAAGTCCATCTGCATGGAGCTTCTTCATGCGCTTGACACCAATGTGACCAAGGCGGCAGTGCCACAAGTATGTGGGACTATCGTTATCAACTTTACATCTTTTGGTATTCACACTATGAACATGTGTAGCATCACGTTCGAGATTCATCAAGAATAAACCATTGACCAGCGGGGCATGACCATAAAACATATCTCTCAAATAAATAGAACAACCATTATTCTCAGATTTAAATGAGTAGCCATCTCGAATTAAACGAGATCCAGATACAATGTTCATGCTCAAAGCTGGCACTAAATAACAATTATTGAGGTTTATAACTAATCCTGTGGGTAGATGCAGAGGTAGCGTGCCGACGGCGATCACATCGACCTTGGAACCATTCCCGACGCGCATCGTCACCTTGTCTTTTGCCAGTCTCCGTTTATTCCGTAGTTCCTGATTTGAGTTACAAATATGAGCAACCGCACCGGTATCAAATACCCAGGAGCTACTACGAGTACTGGTAAGGTACACATCAATTACTTGTATATCACATATACCTTGGGTGTTGCCGGCCTTCTTCTTGTCCGCTAAATATTTGGGGCAGTTCCGCTTCCAGTGACCACTTCCCTTGCAATAAAAGCACTCAGTCTCGGGCTTGGGTCCATTCTTTGACTTCTTCCCGGTAACTGGCTTACCGGGCGCGGCAACTCCCTTGCCGTCTTTCTTGAAGTTCTTCTTACCCTTGTCCTTCTTGAACTTAGTGGTTTTATTCACCATCAACACTTGATGTTCTTTTCTGATCTCCCCTTCCGCTGATTTTAGCATTGAATATACCTCGGGAATGGTCTTTTCCATCCCCTGCATATTGTAGTTCATCACAAAGCTCTTGTAGCTTGGTGGAAGCGACTGGAGGATTCTGTCAATGACCGCGTCATCCGGGAGATTAACTCCCAGCTGAGACAAGCGGTTGTGCAACCCAGACATTCTGAGTATGTGCTCACTAACAGAACTGTTCTCCTCCATTTTACAGCTGAAGAACTTGTCGGAGACATCATATCTCTCGACCCGGGCATGAGCTTGAAAAACCAGTTTCAGCTCCTCGAACATCTCGTATGCTCCATGTTTCTCAAAACGCTTTTGGAGACCCGGTTCTAAGCTGTAAAGCATGCCACACTGAACGAGGGAGTAATCATCAGTACGCTGCTGCCAAGCGTTCATAACGTCTTGGTTCTCAGGGATTGGTGCTTCACCTAGCGGTGCTTCTAAGACATAATCTTTCTTGGCAACTATGAGGATGAGCCTCAGGTTCCGGACCCAGTCCGTATAGTTGCTGCCATCATCTTTCAGCTTGGTTTTCTCTAGGAACGCATTGAAATTGAGGACAACGTGGGCCATTTGATCTACAATACATAATGTAAAGATTTTAGACTAAGTTCATGATAATTAAGTTCATATAATCAAATTATTTAATGAACTCCCACTCAGACAGACATCCCTCTAGTCATCTAAGTGAAACATGATCCGAGCTCAACTAGGCCGTGTCCGATCATCACGTGAGACGGACTAGTCAAGATCGGTGAACATCTCCATGTTGATCGTATCTTCTATACGACTCATGCTCGACCTTTCGGTCCTCCGTGTTCCGAGGCCATGTCTGTACATGCTAGGCTCGTCAAGTCAACCTAAGTGTATTGCGTGTGTTCCGAGGCCATGTCTGTACATGCTAGGCTCGTCGACACCCGTTGTATTCGAACATAAGAATCTATCACACCCGATCATCACGTGGTGCTTCGAAACGACGAACCTTCGCAACGGTGCACAGTTAGGGTGAACACTTTCTTGAAATTATTATAAGGGATCATCCTACTTGCTACCGTCGTTCTAAGCAAATAAGATGCAAAAACATGATAAACATCACATGCAATCAAATAGTGACATGATATGGCCAATATCATTATGCTCCTTTGATCTCCATCTTCGGGGCACCATGATCATCTTTGTCACCGGCATGACACCATGATCTCCATCATCATGATCTCCATCATTGTGTCTTCTTGAAGTTGTCATGCCAATGGTTACTTCTACTTCTATGGCTAACGCGCTTAGCAATAAAGTAAAGTAATTTACATGGCGTTATTCAATGACACGCAGGTCATACAAAATAAAGACAACTCCTATGGCTCCTGCCGGTTGTCATACTCATCGACATGCAAGTCGTGATCCCTATTACAAGAATATGATCAATCTCATACATCACATATATCATTCATCATGTCTTCTGGCCATATCACATCACATAGCACATGCTGCAAAAACAAGTTAGACGTCCTCTAATTGTTGTTGCAAGTTTTTACGTGGCTTGTATAGGTTTCTAGCAAGAACGTTTCTTACCTACGTAAAACCACAACGTGATATGCCAATTTCTATTTACCCTTCATAAGGACCCTTTTCATCGAATCCGTTCCGACTAAAGTGGGAGAGACAGACACCCGCTAGCCACCTTATGCAACTAGTGCATGTCAGTCGGTGGAACCTGTCTCACGTAAGCGTACGTGTAAGGTCGGTCCGGGCCGCTTCATCCCACAATGCCGCCGAAACAAGATAAGACTAGTAGCGGCAAGAAGAATTGACAACATCGACGCCCACAACTACTTTGTGTTCTTACTCGTGCATAGAAACTACGCATAAACCTGGCTCTGATACCACTGTTGGGGAACGTAGCAGAAATTCAAATTTTTCTACGCATCACCAAGATCAATCTATGGAGTTTACTAGCAACGAAGGGAAGGGGAGTGCATCTACATACCCTTGTAGATCGCGATGCGGAAGCGTTGCAAGAACGCGGATGAGGGAGTCGTACTCGTAGCGATTCAGATCGCGGTTGATTCCGATCTAAGCACCGAAAGTACGGTGCCTCCACGTTCAACACACGTGCAGCCCGGTGACGTCTCCCACGCCTTGATCCAGCAAGGAGAGAGGGAGAGGTTGGGAAGACTCCATCCAGCAGCAACACGACGGCATGGTGGTGATGGAGGAGCGTGGCAATCCCGCAGGGCTTCGCCAAGCACCGCGGGAGAGGAGGAGGAGGGAGAGGGGTAGGGCTGCACCAAAAGGAGACTTTCTCGTGTGTCTATGGCAGCCCAAACCTCAAGTATATATAGGGGGAAAGGGGGCTGCGCCCCCCTTAGGGTTTCCACCCCCAAGAGGAGGCAGCCAGCCCTAGATCCCATCAAGGGGGCGGCCAAGGGGAGGAGAGGGGGAGGCGCCCCACTAGATGGGCCCTAAGGCCCATCTGGACCTAGGGTTTGCCCCCTCCCACTCTCCCATGCGCCTTGGGCCTTGGTGGGGGGGCGCACCAGCCCACCTGGGGCTGGTCCCCTCCCACACTTGGCCCACGCAGCCTTCTGGGGCTGGTGGCCCCACTTGGTGGACCCCCGGGACCCTCCCGGTGGTCCCGGTACATTACCGATTTCACCCGAAACTTTTCCGGTGACCAAAACAGGACTTCCCATATATAAATCTTTACCTCCGGACCATTCCGGAACTCCTCGTGACGTCCGGGATCTCATCCGGGACTCCGAACAACATTCGGTAACCACGTACATGCTTTCCCTATAACCCTAGCGTCATCGAACCTTAAGCGTGTAGACCCTACGGGTTCGGGAACCATGCAGACATGACCGAGACGTTCTCCGGTCAATAACCAACTGCGGGATCTGGATACCCATGTTGGCTCCCACATGTTCCACGATGATCTCATCGGATGAACCACGATGCCGGGGATTCAATCAATCCCGTATGCAATTCCCTTTGTCCATCGGTATGTTACTTGCCCGAGATTGGATCGTCGGTATCCCTATACCTTGTTCAATCTCGTTACCGGCAAGTCTCTTTACTCGTTCCGTAACTCACATCATCCCGTGATCAACTCCTTGGTCACACTGTGCACATTATGATGATGTCCTACCGAGTGGGCCCAGAGATACCTCTCCGTTTACACGGAGTGACAAATCCCAGTCTCGATTCGTGCCAACCCAACAGACACTTTCGGAGATACCCGTAGTGCACCTTTATAGCCACCCAGTTACGTTGTGACGTTTGGCACACCCAAAGCATTCCTACGGTATCCGGGAGTTGCACAATCTCATGGTCTAAGGAAGTGATACTTGACATTAGAAAAGCTCTGAGCAAACGAACTACACGATCTTGTGCTAGGCTTAGGATTGGGTCTTGTCCATCACATCATTCTCCTAATGATGTGATCCCGTTATCAACGACATCCAATGTCCATGGTCAGGAAACCGTAACCATCTATTGATCAACGAGCTAGTCAACTAGAGGCTTACTAGGGACATGGTGTTGTCTATGTATCCACACATGTATCTGAGTTTCCTATCAATACAATTCTAGCATGGATAATAAACGATTATCATGAACAAGGAAATATAATAATAACCTATTTATTATTGCCTCTAGGGCATATTTCCAACACATCTTACCCATGAGGCATGGTTCGCACGTGTCAAATGATTCGTAATCAAGAGACTCCAAAAGTCCATCTGCATGGAGCTTCTTCATGCGCTTGACACCAATGTGACCAAGGCGGCAGTGCCACAAGTATGTGGGACTATCGTTATCAACTTTACATCTTTTGGTATTCACACTATGAACATGTGTAACATCATGTTCGAGATTCATCAAAAATAAACCATTGACCAGCGGGGCATGACCATAAAACATATCTCTCAAATAAATAGAACAACCATTATTCTCGGATTTAAATGAGTAGCCATCTCGAATTAAACGAGATCCAGATACAATGTTCATGCTCAAAGCTGGCACTAAATAACAATTATTGAGGTTTAAAACTAATCCCGTGGGTAGATGCAGAGGTAGCGTGCCGACGGCGATCACATCGACCTTGAAACCATTCCCGACGCGCATCGTCACCTCGTCCTTCGCCAGTCTCCGTTTATTCCGTAGTTCCTGTTTTGAGTTACAAATATGAGCAACCGCACCGGTATCAAATACCCAGGAGCTACTACGAGTACTGGTAAGGTACACATCAATTACATGTATATCACATATACCTTTGGTGTTGCCGGCCTTCTTCTTGTCCGCTAAGTATTTGGGGCAGTTCTGCTTCCAGTGACCACTTCCCTTGCAATAAAAGCACTCAGTCTCGGGCTTGGGTCCATTCTTTGACTTCTTCCCAGTAACTGGTTTACCGGGCGCGGCAACTCCCTTGCCGTCCTTCTTGAAGTTCTTCTTACCCTTGCCCTTCTTGAACTTAGTGGTTTTATTCACCATCAACACTTGATGTTCTTTTCTGATCTCCCCTTCCGCTGATTTTAGCATTGAATATACCTCGGGAATGGTCTTTTCCATCCCCTGCATATTGTAGTTCATCACAAAGCTCTTGTAGCTTGGTGGAAGCGACTGGAGGATTCTGTCAATGACCGCGTCATCCGGGAGATTAACTCCCAGCTGAGACAAGCGGTTGTGCAACCCAGACATTCTGAGTATGTGCTCACTAACAGAACTGTTCTCCTCCATTTTACAGCTGAAGAACTTGTCGGAGACATCATATCTCTCGACCCGGGCATGAGCTTGAAAAACCAGTTTCAGCTCCTCGAACATCTCGTATGCTCCATGTTTCTCAAAACGCTTTTGGAGACCCGGTTCTAAGCTGTAAAGCATGCCACACTGAACGAGGGAGTAATCATCAGTACGCTGCTGCCAAGCGTTCATAACGTCTTGGTTCTCAGGGATTGGTGCTTCACCTAGCGGTGCTTCTAAGACATAATCTTTCTTGGCAACTATGAGGATGAGCCTCAGGTTCCGGACCCAGTCCGTATAGTTGCTGCCATCATCTTTCAGCTTGGTTTTCTCTAGGAACGCGTTGAAATTGAGGACAACGTGGGCCATTTGATCTACAATACATAATGTAAAGATTTTAGACTAAGTTCATGATAATTAAGTTCATATAATCAAATTATTTAATGAACTCCCACTCAAACAGACATCCCTCTAGTCATCTAAGTGAAACATGATCCGAGCTCAACTAGGCCGTGTCCGATCATCACGTGAGACGGACTAGTCAAGATCGGTGAACATCTCCATGTTGATCGTATCTTCTATACGACTCATGCTCGACCTTTCGGTCCTCCGTGTTCCGAGGCCATGTCTGTACATGCTAGGCTCGTCAAGTCAACCTAAGTGTATTGCGTGTGTTCCGAGGCCATGTCTGTACATGCTAGGCTCGTCAACACCCGTTGTATGCGAACGTAAGAATCTATCACACCCGATCATCACGTGGTGCTTCGAAACGACGAACCTTCGCAACGGTGCACAGTTAGGGTGAACACTTTCTTGAAATTATTATAAGGGATCATCCTACTTGCTACCGTCGTTCTAAGCAAATAAGATGCAAAAACATGATAAACATCACATGCAATCAAATAGTGACATGATATGGCCAATATCATCATGCTCCTTTGATCTCCATCTTCGGGGCACCATGATCATCTTCGTCACCGGCATGACACCATGATCTCCATCATCATGATCTCCATCATTGTGTCTTCATGAAGTTGTCACGCCAACGATTACTTCTACTTCTATGGCTAACCGTTCAGCAACAAAGTAAAGTAAATTACATGGCGTTTATTCAATGACACGCAGGTCATGCAAAATAATAAAGACAACTCCTATGGCTCCTGCCGGTTGTGATACTCATCGACATGCAAGTCGTGATTCCTATTACAAGAATATGATCAATCTCATACATCACATATATCATTCATCACATCTTCTGGCCATATCATATCACATATATGATTCACTTGCTGCAAAAACAAGTTAGACGTCCTCTAATTGTTGTTGCAAGTTTTTACGTGGTTTGTAGGTTTCTAGCAAGAACGATTTCTTCCCTATGTATGACCACAACGTGATTTGCCAATTTCTATTTACCCTTCATAAGGACCCTTTTCATCGAATCCGTTCCGACTAAAGTAGGAGAGACAGACACCCGCTAGCCACCTTATGCGACTAGTGCATGTCAGTCGGTGGAACCTGTCTCACGTAAGCGTACGTGTAAGGTCGGTCCGGGCCGCTTCATCCTACAATGCCGCCGAAACAAGAAACGACTAGTAGCGTCAAGAAGAATTGGCAACATCAACGCCCACAACTTCTTTGTGTTCTACTCGTGCATAGTAACTACGCATAGGCCTGGCTCATGATGCCACTGTTGGGAATCGTAGCATAATTTAAAATTTTCCTACGCTCACCAAGATGCATCTATGGAGTCTACTAGCAACGAGGGGAAAGGAGTGGATCTACATACCCTTGTAGATCGCGAGCGGAAGCGTTCCAATGAACGTGGATGACGGAGTCGTACTCGCCGTGATCCAAATCACCGATGACCGAGTGCCGAACGGACGGCACCTCCGCGTTCAACACACGTACGGTGCAGCGACGTCTCCTCCTTCTTGATCCAGCAAGGGGGAAGGAGAGGTTGATGGAGATCCAACAGCACGACGGCGTGGTGGTGGATGTAGCGGGTCTCCGGCAGGGCTTCGCCGAGCTTCTGCGAGAGAGAGAGAGAGGTGTTGCAGGGGAGGAGGGAGGCGCCCAAGGCTTAGATCTTGCTGCCCTCCCTTCCCCCCACTATATATAGGGCCAAGGGAGAGGGGGGGGCGCAGCCTTGCCCCTTCCTTCAAGGAAGGGTGCGGCCAGGGGGGAGTCCTTCCCCCCCAAGGCACCTCGGAGGTGCCTTCCCCCTTTAGGACTCTCCCTTCTTTCTTATCTCTTGCGCATGGGCCTCTTGGGGCTGGTGCCCTTGGCCCATATAGGCCAAGGCGCACCCCTTACAGCCCATGTGGCCCCCCGGGGCTGGTGGACCCCCGGACCCCTTTCGGCACTCCCGGTACAATACCGATAAAGTGCGAAACTTTTCCGGCGACCAAAATAAGACTTCCCATATATAAATCTTTACCTCCGGACCATTCCGGAACCTCTCGTGACGTCCGGGATCTCATCCGGGACTCCGAACAACTTTCGGGTTTCCGCATACATATATCTCTACAACCCTAGCGTCACCGGACCTTAAGTGTGTAGACCCTACGGGTTCGGGAGACATGCAGACATGACCGAGACGCCTCTCCGGTCAATAACCAACAGCGGGATCTGGATACCCATGTTGGCTCCCACATGTTCCACGATGATATCATCGGATGAACCACGGTGTCGAGGATTCAATCAATCCGTATGCAATTCCCTTTGTCAATCGGTATGTTACTTGCCCGAGATTCGATCGTCGGTATCCCAATACCTTGTTCAATCTCGTTACCGGCAAGTCTCTTTACTCGTACCGCAATGCATGATCCCGTGACTAAAGCCTTAGTCATATTGAGCTCATTATGATGATGCATTACCGAGTGGGCCCAGAGATACCTCTCCGTCACACGGAGTGACAAATCCCAGTCTCGATCCGTGCCAACCCAACAGACACTTTCGGAGATACCCGTAATGCACCTTTATAGTCACCCAGTTACGTTGTGACGTTTGGCACACCCAAAGCACTCCTACGGTATCCGGGAGTTGCACGATCTCATGGTCCAAGGAAAAGATACTTGACATTGGAAAAGCTCTAGCAAACGAAACTACACGATCTTTTATGCTATGCTTAGGATTGGGTCTTGTCCATCACATCATTCTCCTAATGATGTGATCCCGTTATCAATGACATCCAATGTCCATAGTCAGGAAACCATGACTATCTATTGATCAACGAGCTAGTCAACTAGAGGCTTACTAGGGACAGGTTGAGGTCTATGTATTCACACATGTATCACGATTTCCGGACAATACAATTATAGCATGAATAATAGACAATTACCATGAACAAAGAAATATAATAATAACCATTTATTATTGCCTCTAGGGCATATTTCCAACATCCTATCCCCCCACCGAGGTGTATGCTCTAAATTGGCATGGTTATACTGCTCATATCATGCATATGGTGCCTTGCATTGCATAGATTAGACATCATATACACAATATTCAACACCATGTTCTTAGTTCAGACATCATATCTAATGCCCTCTGTTTAGCATATAAATCACATATGTGAATTAAATGATGCGATCCTGATTACTTAGATAACATGTAGGTGAATTATGTCATGCGATCCTGTTTAGTTATTCATCATATCTTTGAATTATGTTATGCTATGCTATCCAGTTTAGATAGACATCATATATGTGAAATTATGTCATGCTATCCGTTTTAGTTAAACAATATACATGTCAACTATTTCATGCCCTCTTTTTTCCACACTATCTATTGCATCTGTCTATCATACAATGTCTGTACATTCAACTATGTTTCCTGTTTATCAGCCATTTGAATTGGAGCAGGTGATGCCAGCATCTAGCGGACTAAAAACACGATCTTCAAATAAAACAGTGCTACCTCTTGGTGGAGATAGCACCCCGGTTGTACATGCACGAGAACCAGCCCTACCACACATAACCCAAACTCTCACAGATTGTACCCCTACTGCGATGGACAGAGAACCAGCTTCACCCAATCTAACCCCAACCCCAGCAGATAGTAACCCAGTTCCTGTTGACACAGCACCATCTCCACCACAGAGCTCCCAAACAAGAGCAGTTAGTAAGGCAGCTCCAGTGCCCAAAGGGCCAGTACTACCACGGCGAACCCCAACTCCACCAGTTAGTACGCCTATTCCTGTGGAGGAAGCACAACCAGCTAGTCATAGTTTAGCATCTATCACATTTGATGTTGTTAAATCATATGTGCGTATCTTCCCATCTTGGAAATATTATACTGAAGATGAAGGAAAATGCCAGTTGCAGGTGTTTGTCCAGGAGTTATGTGTAAGTAATGTTATTCATGGCAATTACTTTGCTTTGTCCCATACATCCTACCTCCATGATGGTTATAATACAGCAAATTTTCCCATTTTTCTCTATAGAGAAGGACCGATTTGGAAACTCAGGATGAGGTAACCTGTGCTAATACCTCTGCTATCTTCAAGAATGCTTGGTGGCAGTATCGGAATTACCTGAAGAAAACGTACTTCACCGGCAAAGAAACTCATCAAATTCCCTTACGTTCTCGTGAGACACATTTACTGGACGATGACTGGGAACGCCTTGTTCTGTACTGGTCGAACCAAGAATGTGGTAAGGTCTATGAGCTCATTTTCTATTTTTAAGTACTATATTCTTGCGTCTTACTGTACTCTGTTCCTAAACCTGAAGAACAACTGTTCTAATTTAAGATTCCATTGCTATCATAGTTCAAAAAAGCGCTAGGCGTTAATTGTGCGTTTTGCCACCGCCTTGCGCTTTACTGACCAAAGCGCATGCTTATGCGCAGTTATGCACAGATTAAGCGTAGTTATGCGCAATGCGTTTCGCCAACGCCTAGAGCCTAGGCGCGCTTAAGCGCTCGCTTAGGCGCGCCTTTTTTAACTATGATTGCTATCGTGCATACTGCTTTGCTCTTGTATCATTGTATTTACTCATACAAATTTATTTTTAAATTGAAGGATCCAATCGAAACTCCAATGGCACAGCAGGTATGTTCACACATGTTTCTTTAACAGGTTTGCTCTTATCAATAGCTCTGTTGGTTTCAATTTCAATTGTGTATACAGTTGACTTCTCATATCATACACATTACTAGCATCACAACAGATCCAATAGTGTTGTTGTACATGTAGACCCGTGGTACCCATCTGAAATCTTGTTGTGCCATGTAGTTTCTCACGCTTTGTATTCTTTCACTGCTGCTTTGTCTTGAACTGATATGATTTGAACCGTGTCTCTATTTTGATTTGGCAAGACAATGCAGTGACCATAGGACATAGATATATGTTTGTTTGATGCTTTTATTATGTACTAGTACTTGGCAATAGAATACTTGGTAGTTTAATCCTGTCCACCTTACTAATGAACTGGTTCACCGAAATGAGTTTCATATACTAGTACATGCTAAACTGTTATGTGTCTGCTTGTTTCTTCTTTTAGAATGCTGATAGAATATTGGGGAAGAGTGCCTTATTAAGCAATGGTAAAGGAAGTAATGCAGATAAGGTTCAGGATAGTGACACATCCTTGTTGGTCTCCAACAAAGCTGATAAAACAGCTAAGGAAGACTATCTCGAAGACAGTGAGACAACCCCAAAGTCCTGTCTTGGTTTAGTGTTAGAGTTACTGGCCACTACAGCTTGCACAAGCTATTCAAACTCACTATCTGAATCAGTTCGGTCTCTTGAGTCTCAACTACAAGCTGAAAGACATCGATCAGCTGTGCTGCGACAAGAAGCGGAAGGACTGCGGAAGTCCCTGGAGCATTCAGATGCATACTTTCTGGTGCAACAGCAAGCGTTGGAGGATTTTAGCGCCAAACAGGACAAAGCTAATAAGCTTGCTAAGCTTATTGCCAGCATGGTGGATACCACGTTTCTTGAGCTCTTATGAAGTTGTTTCAGTTATGCTCTTGTTTTGCTGCCGCGTTTATTTGCACTGGTGGCCAATTTTACGGCCAGTGTATGTAATATGCTGCTTTGTTCCCTATATTTGCACTGGTGGCGAACTTTGATGCCCAGTGGATGTAATATGTGTAATAGCGGTAATAGGCTAGCGTTAATTGCTTGCTTATTTATTTCCTTATTGTCTTGTTTAGTTATTTGCTTGTAGTCACTGCAGTACTTTTTCTGTGTTTTTCTAGTGGCCACAATAACCTATTTTTGGAAACTAGGCCAAAATAATCATGGCAACACACGGGCTGTTGTAACCATGGGCCTCCTGCGGGCCGTATGATCCATGGGCCTTCTACGGGCCGTAGGATCCATTGGCCTTCTATACGGGCCGTAGGATCCATGGGCCTTCTACGGGCCGTACGATCCATGGGCCTTTTACGGGCCGTACGATCCATGGGCCTTCTACGGGGCGTATCATCATTTCGCCAATCATAGGCCGTACTATTCATGGACAATAACGGGCCGTTTATCGGCCGTATTTGATAACCCTATGAAAACAGCCCAACGGGTTTTTTTCGACATGAAAACGGCCCAACGTATTAACGGGCCACAAACGGGCCGACTGTAACCACGGGCTGAATTTGGCCCACAAGAAGAAAATGACAGTAACGGGCCGTAAGTAACCGAATGCTGGAAATGAGCCCAAGATTAAATGGGCCCTGATAAGGCCGAAAGATATCATGGGCTGGAAACGGCCCAATGGAATAATGGGCCGTTAATGGGTATAAAGTGATACACTGTTCATTACAGGCCAGATTTACCACGGGCCGTTAAGGAGCCGAGGGTTACTAAGGGCCTCATATGGGCCGAAAGACGTCATGGGCCATACATGGGCCAGAAGTTAAAACGGGCTGGAATTATATTGGACGGCCCAGATGACGCTACTGGGCCTAATTCGGATAGGCCGTAAACGGTTCCTGGGATAGCGGGATGTAAATGGGCTATATGCGAACAGGCCGTTAACAGGCTTGCCATGGGCCGGCCCACCACCTTTTGACCAAGTCAAACGGGTCGGCCTTTTCACAGGAATGGCCCTCTGTTCGGTCGTGCCACGTGTCGGCGTATCATAGGCGCTTTGGGTCCAATGAGTGGATGACATCTGTCCCAACGGTGAGCCGACACGTGTTTCCTCCAGCCAATGATGATTTTACACGTAGAAAATCCCCATTGGTCGGGGCTGTTAACGGGTTATCGGATCCAAAACCGGACCCGATAGCTTAACGGCGTTCCGTTACGGTGGATGCCACGTGTCGGTCACCCTTGATGAAAGCACTTCTGTGACGCGCGATTTATCGTCATGGAAGTGGACACTTCCGTGATGATAATTTTGGTAATGTCATGGAACACTTCTACGACAGCATAGGTATGACTATCTTGATTGTGTCATAAATTTTTCATGGATGTACATGCACGACAGAAAACATGGCCTACTGTGACAAACACGTATCATCACGGAAGTGTATTTTTATTGTAGTGAGTCCTTTTGATAAGTTAGAGTGTCCAACCCAATGAGGAGCAGAAGGAAATGACAAGTGGTTTTCAGCAAGGTAATTTCTGCAAGCACTGAAATTGTCGGTAACAGGTAGTTTGACAACAAGATAATTTGTAACAAGTAACAAGTAACAATGGAATTTTAGAGAAGTCTTTAATGGAACATCCTTTTGTAAAAGATTAGTAAGAGGCCTAGAAATTTTAGAGAAGTCTTTAATGAACCTCCTATAGAAACCAGCATGACCAAGGAAACTACGAATACCTTTAATGTCTTTAGGACATGGCATTTTCTCAATTGCATCAACTTTAGCTTTATCCACCTCAATACCACATTCAGAAATTTTATGCCCCAAGACAATGCCTTCATTAACCATAAAGTGACACTTCTCCCAATTCAAGACAAGATTAGTTTGTTCACATCTCTGCAAAACTCGATCAAGGTTGCTTAAGAAATCATCAAAAGAAGTTCCGTAAACGGAGAAATCATCCATGAAAACCTCAACAATCTTTTCACAAAAATTAGAGAATATAGTAGTCATACATCTTTGAAAGGTAGCAGGTGCATTACATAAACCAAAGGGCATACGTCTATAAGCATAAGTTCCAGAAGGACAAGTAAAAGTGGTTTTCTCTTGGTTGGGTTGTGATACATGTATTTGAGAGAAACCGAAATATCCATCAAGAAAACAAAAGTGTGTGTGCTTAGATAGTCTTTCTAGCATTTGATCAATAAAAGGCAGAGGGTAATGATCTTTTCTAGTAGCTTTGTTTAGTTTCCTAAAATCAATTACCACTCTATAGCCAGTAACAATTCTTTGTGGGATAAGTTCATTTTTATCATTAGGAACAACAGTAATACCTCCTTTCTTAGGGACACAATGATCAGGAGTTACCCATCTACTATCAGCTATGGGATAGATTATACCTGCTTCCAAAAGTCTTAGTATTTTAGTTCTTACCACTTCTTTCATCTTAGGATTTAATCATCATTGGTGATCAACAACGGGTTTAGCATCAGGTTCCATATTAATCTTGTGCTGACAGACAGTGGGACTAATGCCCTTAAGATCATCAAGAGTATATCCAATAGCAGCACGGTGCTTCCCCAGAATTTTCAATAATCTCTCTTCTTCATGTTCTGAAAGGTTAGCACTAATAATAACATGATATATCTTTTTCTCATCAAGATAAGCATACTTCAGAGTGTTAGGCAGTTGCTTTAATTCAAACACAGGATCACCTTTAGATGGAGGAGGACCCCCTAGAGTTTCAATAGGCAAATTATGTTTAAGGAGTGGTTGTTGTTTGAAGAAAATTTTATCTATTTCATTTCTTTGATGCAAATGCATATCATTTTCATGGTCTAGCAAATATTGTTCTAGTGGATCAGTAGGAGGTACGAAAATAGAAGCAAGACCAATTATTTCATATTTACTAGGTGATTCTTTATCATGAGGTTGTGTACGAAACTTAGAGAAATTAAACTCATGAGACACATCACCAAAAGTAACACTGACAGTTTCTTTCTCATAATCTAACTTAGCATTGACAGTGTTCAAGAAAGGTCTACCAACGATTATGGGACAACAATCATCTTGTGGGAAACCAAGAACTAGAAAATCAGTAGGGTATTTTATTTTCCCACACAAGACTTCAACATCTCTAACAATCCCAAGTGGTGTGATGGTATCTCTCTTAGCAAGTTTAATAGTAACATCTATGTCTTCTATTTCAAGGGGTGCTATATCATTCATAATTTCTTTATATAAAGTAAGAGGAATAGCACTCACACTAGCACCTAAGTCACATAAACCATGACACAAATGATCTCCTATTTTAACTGAGACGACAGGCATGCCAACAATAGGCTTGTTCTTATCTTTAGTATCAGGTTCAGCAATTCTAGTAGCTTCATCGCAAAAGTAGATAACATGCCCATCAACATTTTTGACAAAGAGATCTTTAACCATAGCAATACTAGGTTCTACTTTAATTTGTTTATAGGATTTAGGTGCTTTGATATTACTTTTGCGAACCACTGTTGATACCTTAGCACGTTCCTTTATCCTAACAGGGAAAGGTGGTTTTTCAATATAAGCAGTAGGCACAACTAGATCAACATTATAAATGATAGTTTCATATTTAACTATTACCAGTTCTTTAATTTCTTCTTTAATAGGGGTGATATTTAAACAACTTCTCCTTAGGGAGATCAACATGAGTAGCAAATGATTCACAAAAAGATGCTACTATCTTAGAGTCAAGTCCATATTTAGTGCTAAACTTGTGAAAGGCATCGGTATTCATAAAAGATTTAACACAATCAAACTCGAGCTTAATACCTGACTCTTTACCTTCCTCGAGTTCCCAATCTTCAGAGTTGTGCTTAATTCTTTCTAAAAGATCCCACCTGAATTCAATTTTTCTTCATAAAAGAACCAGTGCAAGAAGTATCGAGCATGGATTGATCATCACGAGAAAGCCGAGCATAAAAAATTCTGAATAATAATTTCTCTTGAGAGATCATGATTGGGGCATGAATATAACATTTACTTAAGCCACCCCAAGCTAGAGCGATACTTTCTCCTTCACGAGGCCAAAAATTATATATATAATTCCGATCACGATGAACTAGATGCATAGGATAAAACTTTTGGTGAAAATTCCTATTTCAATTAGTTCCAGTTCCACGATCCAATATCATCGCATAGCCTATACCATGTCAATGATTTTCCCTTCAAAGATAAAGGGAAAACCTTCTTCTTAACTTCATCTCCGGGTAAACCTGCAAGCTTAAATAATCCACAAATTTCATCAACATGTATCAAA
Source organism: Triticum aestivum (assembly GCF_018294505.1). Classification (NCBI taxonomy): domain Eukaryota; kingdom Viridiplantae; phylum Streptophyta; class Magnoliopsida; order Poales; family Poaceae; genus Triticum; species Triticum aestivum. The sequence goes on along the minus strand of NC_057808.1, from coordinate 539,944,325 downwards.
TGCATATCGGAATGTTTCATTCCGTCTCTTGCATAAGGATTAGCTAGCAGTTGCTCTATCATACCCGAAGGAATTTCATAACTAATATTTTCAGTAGGTGCAGTAGGTTGAGGGGCAACTCTTTGTGTTTTCGGTCGAGGTGAAGATACCCCGGACAAACCCCTCAAAGGATTGTTTTCCATAGTAACAAGTGTCAATAAATTTCAGCACGTAATATAAATTTTTCCTTACCGATTTCCACTTACCAAGAGCGCTTCACTCCCTGTCAATGGCGCCAAAAAAGATTCTTGATGACCCACAAGTATAGGGGATCAATCGTAGTCCTTTAGATAAGTAATAGTGTCGAAGCCAACGAGGAGGAGAAGGAAATGACAAGTGGTTTTCAGCAAGGTAATTTCTGCAAGCACTGAAATTGTCGGTAACAGTTAGTTTGATAGCAAGATAATTTGTAACAAGTAACAAGTAACAATAGTAACAATAAGTGCAGCAAGGTAGCCCAATCCTTCTGATGGCAAATGACAGGCCGATACGGTCTCAGATAATAAGTAAAGTGTTCATGGGGGCACACGAGAATTTTATCTAGTCACTTTCATCATGTTGGTTTGATTTGCATTCGCTACTTTGATAATTTGATATGTGGCTGGACCGGTGCTTGGGTGTTGTTCTTACTTGAACAAGCCTCCCACTTATGATTAATCCCCTCGCAAGCATCCGCAACTATGAAAGAGGAATTAAGAAACAATCTAACCATAGCATTAAACATATGGATCCAAATCAGTCCCTTACGGAATAGCGCATAAACTAGGGTTTAAGCTTCTGTCACTCTAGCAACCCATCATTTAATAACTACTCCACAATGCATTCCCTTAGGCCCAAAGATGGTGAAGCGTCATGTAGTCGACGTTCACATAACACCACTAAGGGAATCACAACATATGTATCATCAAAATATCGAACGAATATCAAATTCACATGCTTACTTGCAACATGACTGCTCTCGTGGCCTCAAGAACAAGGGGAACTACTCACAAATAATATTCATGCTCAATATCAGAGGGATATTAAATAGCATAATGGATCTGAACATATAATCTTCCACCAAATAAACCATCTAGCATCAACTGCAAGATGTAATCAACACTACTAGTCACCCACAGGTACCAATCTGAGGTTCCGGTACAAAGACAGAACACAAGAGATGAACTAGGGTTTGAGATGAGATGGTGCTGTTGAAGATGTTGATGAAGATTGGCCTCCCAAAGATGATAGGGTTGTTGGTGATGACGATGTCTTCAATTTCCCCCTCCAGGAGGGAAGTTCCCCCGATGGAATCGGTCCGCCGAAGGGCAAAAGTGCTCCTGCCCAAGTTCTGCCTCAAGATGGCGGCGCTTCGTCCGAAAGTCCTCTCCTTAATTTTGCTAGGTCAAAAGTGTTGGGGAACGTTGCATGGAAAAACAAAAAAATTCTACGCACACGCAATGATCTATCCATGGAGATGCATAGCAACGAGGGGGAAGAGTGTGTCTACGTACCCTCGTAGACCGTAAGCGGAAGCATTTCACAACACGGTTGATGTAGTCGAACTTTCTTCGCGATCCAATCGATCGAGTACCGACGTACGACACCTCCGCGTTCAGCACACGTTCAGCTCGGTGACGTCCGCGCCTTCTTGATCCAGCAAGACGGAAAGGTAGTGGATGAGTTCCGACAGCACGATGGTGTGGTGACGATGATGGTGAAGTGATCTCCGCAGGGCTTCGCCTAAGCACTACGAAAATATGACCGTGGAGGGGGGCGCCACACACGACTAAGACAATGTTGTGGTGTGCTAGGCGCCCCCTCCCTCATATATATAGGTGGGGGAGGGAATAGCCAGGAGGGCGCCCCAAGTAGGCCAAATCCTACTTGGGGTCCTCCCCAAGTGGCGCCCCCTTTCCTTATATAGGTGCGGGGGAAAGGCAGGGGAGGGATCGGAGGCCCCCCTCCCTTTCCTTTCTCCCATGAGAGGGAAAGGCAGGAAGGGCTACCCCTCCCCCTTTTCCTTCCCTAGGGCTGGCGGGCCAGGGAAAGGGCGCACCAGCCCCTGTGGGCTGGTCTGTCCCTCCCTTGGCCCATTAAGCCCATATACCTACCGGGGGTTGTCCGGAACCCCTTCCGGTGATCCGATGGCTACCCGGTGCATCCCGGAACCCTTCCGGTGTCCGAATACCATCGTCCTATATATCAATCTTTACCTCTCGACCATTTCGAGACTCCTCATCATGTCTATGATCTCATCTTGGACTCCGAACAACATTCGGTCACCAAATCATATAACTCATATAACACTATATCGTCAACGAACGTTAAGCGTGCGGACCCTACGGGTTCGAGAACTATGTAGACATGACCAAGACACCTATCCGGTCAGTAACCAATAGCGGAACCTGGATGCCCATATTGGCTCCTACATATTCTACGAAGATCTTTATCGGTCGAACGGTTATGACAACATACGTAATTCCCTTTGTCCATCGGTATGTTACTCGCCCGAGATTTGATCGTCGGCATCTCTATACCTAGTTCAATCTTGTTACCGGCAAGTCTCTGTACTCGTTCCGTAATACAACATCTCGTAACTAACTCATTATCATTTGCTTGCAAGGCTTCTTGTGATGTGTATTACCGAGAGGGCCCAGAGATACCTCTCCGATACTCGGAGTGACAAATCCTAATCTCGATCTATGCCAACGCAACAAACACCTTCGGAGATACCTGTAGAGCATCTTTATGATCACCCAGTTACGTTGTGACGTTTGATAGCACACAAGGTATTCCTCTGATGTTCGGGATTTGCATAATCTCATAGTCGACAGAATATGTATTTGTCATCAAGAAAGCAATAGCAATAAACTGAACGATCAATATGCTAAGCTAACGGATGGGTCTTGTCCATCACATCATTCTCCTAATGATGTGATCTCGTTATGAAATGACAACACATGTCTATGGTTAGGAAACCTTAACCATCTTTGATCAACGAGCTAGTCTAGTAGAGGCTTACTAGGGACACGGTATTTGTTTATGTATTCACACATGTATTTAAGTTTCCAATCAATACAATTCTAGCATGAATAATAAACCTTTATCATGAATAAGTAAAATAACAACTTTATTATTGCCTCTAGGGCATATTTCCTTAAAAAAGACCTTATGTACCAGAAGATGGGCACCGGAGGTGGGCCAGGGTGCCCACTACCCACCAGAGCACCCCTGGAGGGGCTGGCGTGCCCTGGTGTCTTGTGGCCACCTGGCAGCCCCCCTCTGGTAGTTCTTTTCGCCAATATTTATTATATATTCCAAAATTATTCGCCGTAGAATTTTAGCTCATTTGGAGATGTGCAGAATAGGTATCTCTGACATAGCTTTTTCAGGTCCAGAATTCCAGCTACCGGTATTCTCCCTCTTTGTGCAAACCTGGTATATTATGAGATAAAAGGCATTAGAATTACTCCGCAAAGTGTTATTATGCATAAAAACATTATAAATAACAGTAGGAATCACATGATGCAAAATGGACGTATCACATACCCTCAACCCCGAAGGTCAACTACTACCTCCTCGTCATGGTTGCCGCGGGGATGATGAAGATGGCCTCCGGTAGGGTGCCAGCACAGGGCTCCAGATGGTATTCAAAGGTACAAAGGTGTGCAGTGGCGGAGTCAAAGTTCTAGGGTTATTTCTGGTGGTTTCTCTATTTATAGGACTTTTTTGGCATTGGTCTCACGCGAAGATGGGCTAAGATGGGCCCACAAGGCACCAGCACACCACCAACCCCCGGGCATGCGGTGGTGGTTTGTGGGCACCTCGTTGCTCTTCTAGTCCTCCCACGAAGCTTTAGGGGTCTCTTTTGTTCCAAAAAAAATTTGTCAAAAAGTTTCAACCCATTCTGAGAACTTTTATTTCTGCACAAAAAACAAGACCACGGTAGTTCTACTGAAAACAGCGTCAGTCCGGATTAGTTCCATTCAAATCATACCAAAACCATATAAAATTATTGTAAACATGGCATGAATACTTCATAAATTATAGATACGTTGGAGACGTATCAATTTGTTGCGAGCCATGGGGCTTATGGCTTGATCAGTATGCACACACGAGGTTGAAGAGGCACATGGGAGGGCGACGACCTGTTCATTTAACGACCACAAGCGGGGCAACAGTTCCATCTCCCACAAACCAGGAGAGTAGGCAACCGTTTTCCCTATGCGACACCTGTTTCCGCATTGACTCTGGTGGCTCCCCATCCCTGATGACCTCGTGGTGGTCGGTGGGCGAGGGCCGCCGGGATCCTCACGCGAACATCTATAGCAGTATGCCTTTGGTGTAGGTTTAGTAGCTAGTGTTTCTTCGTCTGTCATATCAGCTCGGGCGGTTACGAAGGCGACTATGAATAATCTCCTCTGACCTTCTCCCTCTACGGTGGTCTTCTCCATTGGTGGTGATGGATCGAGGAGTTTCTGATTTTGTCACCTGGCTTCTCTTGGATCTAGGTGGGTGATTTGGTCTTCTCGGCGGTGGCCTTGAGGTAACAACAATGGCAACACCGTGGAATAAATTTGCTCCGGTATGCTCTTTCCGTGGTGATGCCTACTCCGGCTTTGCCAGTGTTTGGACGAGATGGGTTTAGGAATCTGCCGGCACCACTACTCCATCAAGTTGCGGTGGTGTCCGTGTTCGTAAAGCTGCTTCAGCAATGGTGTTTTCTCTGTCCTAGGTTCAATGGATGCTCACTTCATTTTCTTCCAATAGTCGCCCTGGCGATGACTGTGAAGGGTGGTGGGCAATGATATGGCTATGCACGGAGGCCCTAATGAATTCAAGTTACCTTTTATTTTCTTAGGGTTTTCTGTATAATTGTCCCTAGACATGTGTCTTGTCAGGACGTTTCTTTTCAGTTATGTGGAATGGTGGTTGGACATTTATTTTCTCTATTATATATACTAGCAGAACGCTCGTGCGTTGCTACGGGCTATCCATCATGTTATTTGTAACATCGAGTCTGACACAAAAACCCCATCCCGTGATGCATCTTTCTTTTTTCTATTGGAACCTCCTCTTCCTGCTCAGTTTTCTGCCATAGCGGGACATTTCTCGCTGGAGCCACCTCCTTTAAAATCAGATGACATCCACCTCATCTTCGTCATGCATTGCAATAGGGATGAAAATTTTCATGTTTACAATATAATAGAGTGGGTTAAACTAAATTATACTATTGACACAAAGAACAAATAATTATAGAGAACATTCTCAAAGGTCCATTCAACTTTGCAAATGCACATTGACGTTGAAGGCGAGTGGCAACATGAACGTATTCCTAGTCACCAATACGCTCCACCTCCAGCCCACATATGCTAGAAGGGATAATTGTCGTTCTTCTCTTCCTTGTCCTTCCCCACATCTTCTACTCTTAGCCTCTTCGCCAAGACGTTTCATTAGCGCCATCCAGCACCAGGTCAACATTAGTGTGTTCATCATCGATACCTTATCTTCTTCTTTCTCATTCCTCGCCAATTTTACTTCGCGTTTCTACTTATTTTTTAGAATACTCTTACTTTCTTTTTTCGTCCTATTTTTTTGGAACAATCTTCCTTTGTCCAACACCATGGACCACTCTTCCTTTCTACTATAGCATAAACCAACTAGTCAATGTTGTGTCATGTTGTCCTCACTCGCGAAAGTCTTGGCAACGGTCAGCGTGTGGACATCCTGTAGAGCATAGTCATCATCCATATTGGTGAATGCTAGGTCGCCCATGTTGCCGTTGAAGTTTCTAGTTTTGGATCATTTCGGACCTAATCGAAATATGCAATATTTTGGAAATTTTGCATATTTCGGAAATTGTTTCGGATTTTGAGATTTCGAATATCACTTAATTTTAATGACCTCTAACACAATTTAATTTAACTTTGAAATCTGTTTGAATGTACCTCGAAATTTCTGGGTTAAAAATATTTCAGACACCATTGAAATATGTGAAATTTCGAAACTTTCACTAAAATATGCCGCTCCATGTTGGCAAGCGGTGCTCGGTCATGTCGCTGAGAGCGTGTTTATCGTCCTTGCACACAAGGGCTTTCAAAACGATTCGGCGTGGTTAACTCCTTGCTGAATTAATTAAGTACACAAATAATTAATGGCCTACCTAATTCTTCACATGCCTAATTAACTGTCAACCAAATCAATTATCTATCTGACTAATTGGAAAAAATTCCCGCTTCTAATTATCTTTAGGCATAAATAATTGTCTACCTAATTAATTAATTAATTAATTGCATTAATGACTTGATTTCCAAATTAATTGAGCGAAAAAAATCCTATTTAAATGGACCTAATGAATTTCATACGTAATTAAATGTCTAGCTAACTACTATATTAATAGTTTGATTTCCAAATTGATTCGGTGCTCGATTTTCAAAATATTTTTGCATGAATGACTGCTACGAATGACGACGGCTTCTACCGAGTATTGTAGGACACATTTCCTTAACGAATTTCTTGACATTTGATAGACACATTTGGTTTGAGAATATAGCGTGTCTGGGTCCACGAACGTTTGTACGTGGCGGTCCGGCGACCCACCTTCACTACGGCCGTCCTCGACGCCATGATCCACGCCCTGGCATTCTCGAGCATCGCACCGGCGTCAGGCCGGCCACGCCGTCTGTCGCGCACGACGTCCCTCCGCTGTGGCGCGCGGATGCGTACGTCCATAAGGAAAAAGATAAATTATTTTTGTTGTATTAGGAAACTTGTGATTGTAAATTAATAGTTTAGATAATGATAATAATAAATGGCATTGCGCGTGGGATTAGCGATTTGTTATGGAGGAATATCTGATTTTGTTTTGGTAGTTATCGAGAAAAATCTTATATGTATCTTTTATGAAGTTAATATCACGTATATGATGCGATTTCTGAATTTCTAATTACTTATTATCTACATGATTGAATTGAATCAGCACCTGCCAAAAAAAGCACGAAATAAGATCCCCTTAATGGGATTTGGTTCTTTAATGAGAGAGAGAAAAAACTGGTGGGTGGTAAGACCGAAAAAATCGGACGAAAACAAACCGTACAAGGCTAACAACTCCCCTTTAGGATTAGAGATACACATACACACACATGTAAGCTTCCCATTTCACCATCTTCTTCGTCCAACCTGTATATACATTCTCCCCTTCCCTTCTCATGTTTGATTTTCCCTTGCATCTCTGGTTTTTCTCCCACCGGCTTTTCTTAAAATAGACTCAATCGTCCTACGTTTTATTAACTTACCAAGATAAAATAATTTTTTTTATAAGTCAGTAAATTCATACCAAATAAGTGATTAATAATAAGATGGCAGGTAAACCACGACCATTCCATACAAAATCTTTTAAAGATTTCAACACACTAGAATGTACTAATAGACGTGTAATCATGGGCTAATCTAAGCAGAATGTTTAAACCCTCATTGCAACACATAGGCAATTATCTAGTTCAGTTAGGAAAACCGGCCACAAGGCGGGCAATCCGAGGGCTGGCCAGACGACCGATCCATGCACCTGACCGGCCAGCCGACGCCCAGCTAGCTCTTGGCATCAGAAGGGTATTTTGGGAACTCCATTTCCTTTTCCCCGTGTCTTCTCCCCACCCCACCCCACCCCACCGGCCCACGCCGACCACCACAGCGACGCGACCCCCGCACCCGCGCCCGCTGCTGCGACTGGACTGGACTGGAGTGGAGCGCACTCCAGTGGAGGCGACCCGAGCAGCTGCGGACCAGGCCCTCCGATCCGCCCGCGCCCGCGCCCGCCGCAGCCCTATGGTCCGGCCGCCCACCGGAGCGCCTCGCCGCCGCACCAACCCGGTACGTACGCGCCCCGAACCAGGCCTCTCTGCCGCTGGAATCCGCGAGGGGCGGCCAGATCCGCGGGGGATCGGCGCTCGAATTTCGCCTGGGGTCGGTCCGCCGGTGGGTCTTCGGCGGGGGACAGGCGCGATCGCTGCGGCGGAGCGGCATTGGGTCCCTGGGCCGCGCCGTGGGGAGGGAATGAGCGTGTTCCTGAGCGCTCAATTCAAGCTCCGATTTTTCTGCCCAAACCTGTTGCAAACACACCACCACATCTCCAGTTCTCTGTACTCGTTTCGGTTTTCCCAGTTCGATAGGAAAACGTCTGTTCTCCCTCGTCCCCTGCTCTTTTGGTAACGGGGGAGCTAACTCTGAAATTAGAGGAGGGCGTAGTTAATAACCAGGAGTTACCATGAGTCATGGTTAGCATATACAATGCCGATCTTGCTTTGTTGCGTTGCGTTTCTACATGAGGGGAAAAAACAGGTTTTTCTATCAGTCAATATCCTCTGTTGCTCCTTGAGTTTCTTGATTTGGGGAAACTCACTAGGCGAACGCATCAGGTGATGTTCGTTCACACGGAAATTGATGTGAATCTTTTTAACTAAAGGGTCTCTACCGATTTAAATCCTAGCAGCTAGTTCTCTTGAGCTGTGGAACCTGGGAGCTGGTCCTAGTAATCTTTGCGCGAGTGCTGTGCATTCAGATGTTGTCGGTGAACCCTAGTGTTCATTCGGATTCTTCTGTCTAAGCCATTCAGCCCAGCGTTTCGTTGCATTATTTTTATTTTATTTGTGGCACATGTACGATTTCAGCTGAAATCTGTAATTTTTCTTGGACGTATTCATATTGTAGTGCGGCCGGATTGTTTATTGTGTTACTTTGTTCTTAATTTTCCATATGCAGAAGTAGCTGTGTGTGTTTATCCCACTCCACATGAAGTTATCTTGGTCCATGAATTGCCCTGGTAGTATCTGCATGTCATTATACAACCATTCACTTAAGTGCTTTTGTTGTGCATCGGCAACCTTGCTTTCCTTCTCCTGCTAGTTATTTTGCACTCCTGGTGGTTGGAGATCCATTGCCATTCATGTCAGATATGCGCACCTCTGATTCATAGGCCTTCCGTTGACAGATTTGCAATACCGACTTAAGTTCCTTACTTCTGCTGCTTTGATGTTGCAGGTAATAACATGTTCAGTGCTCTGAAGGTTTCAGAGTCATAATTCCGAATCAGCTCAATGACCTCATTTGGTGTCGCACCGGCATCTGGGCTGAGAGATGCTGGTGGTAGTAGTGAAGTGGATAAATTGCCGGATGAAATTAGTAATATGAGAATAAGTGACGAAAAGGTATTATCATATATTGTTGTGGTCTTTCTGTTTGCAATGCTAGGTCGTATTTTCTGGAAATTTACACTCGAGTCTAATTTGTTCATTGTCGCAGGAAGTAGAGGCAACAATCATCAATGGGAATGGAACAGAAGCTGGTCATATTATAGTCACAACTATAGGAGGCAGAGATGGCCAAAGGAAGCAGGTAGAGATGCAGCTTAATTATTGCTTACTTGACTTAAGGTGTCTAAAGCTTCTGATACTTGCATCCAATTTTGTGAATGGCAGACAATAAGTTACATGGCTGAACGTGTCATTGGTCAAGGATCATTTGGTGTTGTGTTCCAGGTATGTTTGCAAGGGCATTTAGAACTGCTGCTTCTTGACCTTTTTTTGTATAACACATAACTTGAGCATAACCACACAACTTTACTTCTGGCTTGGCAGGCAAAATGTTTGGAGACAAGTGAGACAGTAGCTATCAAGAAGGTCCTTCAGGATAAGAGATACAAGAACCGTGAGTTGCAAATGATGCGTCTACTTGACCATCCAAATGTCGTATCTCTGAAACACTGCTTCTTCTCAACCACTGAAAAGGACGAACTCTTTCTGAATCTTGTGCTTGAGTATGTTCCTGAGACAGTTCACCGTGTCATCAGACACTACAACAAGATGAACCAGCGCATGCCACTGATATATGTGAAGCTATATACTTATCAGGTAACCATTAACTTCAGTGCTAGGTTTCCTTTAGCTTGATGTGTGGTGCTGCCTTACTGATGCAACTCGACAAGCAAATAACTTCTGTATTAAATTGCACATACTGTTTGCAAGCAAATAGCTTCTGTATTAAATTGGTTTTGATACACTCCGTTCCTTCATACCCAGCGTGTTACTTTTTCTCATTTTTCCCATATTACCCAGCGTGTTAGAATTTGAACCAATGCATGCGCCACATGTATTCTTTGATTGGAGAGCAAAGCGGCCCAAACCAACGCATGCACTGTAATTATTTTCCTTGGTATGTATGCTGAATCTTAGACGCTGAGTAATAAGGAATCATGGGAGTAGTTTATTGTCTCAGATTATGGATCCTATTTCGCATTTTTTGGCTTGCCTGATGAATTTGACAAAAAAAAAAAGGGTGGGATACTGCCTACTGCTTTCGTACGCAGATTTTTTATCCATTCTGATTGATTAGTTCCCATTCTACAGTCTGAATTGTGCTTCCAATGTGTCCAACTCTGTACATAGTTCAAGTGGACCTGGCTTTACTTTTCTACAAACATACTACCTCCGTCCCAAAAATGTAAGACGTATTTTTGGACGGAGGTAGTATATGAATACCCTTATTTAAATATTAGCTCTCCAGACTCCAGCCCAGTTACTTTGGATAATTTCCTCATATCTGTTTACTTTGACAGATTTGTAGGGCACTGGCCTATATCCATCGCACCGTTGGTGTTTGCCACAGGGACATAAAACCACAGAATCTTCTGGTAAGTTGAAGACATCATTTTACTGTGAACTTCTTTTTGAGTGGTTCCATACAGGATATAAATTATTCCATCTTCTGCAAAAAGGTAGCTGGTGTCTGGTACATCTGGTTTGTCCTATATTGACTAATCCCACACTACTCTTAACAGTAGTTAACTAGTCACTGTGATTTCATTTATGATGCTGTTTACCGTTCATTTGAAAGTTCAGGATTAGGTCTAATAAAGCACAAAAAAAATCTTACCATCTTAATTTCGTAAGTATGCAACCATTCAACGATATATGCTCCAGATGTGCTGACTGTGCTTCTGGTCAAAGCTAACATTCGAACGCAATCCACAATCTTACTTCGAAGATAATGTCGAGCATCTTAGGCACCTTGATGTATCTGAGGCATTATTTGCAATGTACATCATCAGCTTCTCATGCCTCCCTTTGGATCCACTGTTTTGCTTCTATTTACTAGGTTAACCCACACACTCATCAGCTGAAGATCTGTGATTTTGGAAGTGCAAAAGTTCTGGTATTTACCTTGACCATCCTTGATACTGTTGCATTGAACCTTCTTGATATTGTTGTATATGAGCTTAGGATATGCTGTTTAGCATTTTATACATTCTTCTTTAGGTGAAGGGCGAACCCAATATATCATACATCTGCTCTAGGTACTATAGGGCACCAGAGCTTATTTTTGGTGCTACTGAGTACACAACAGCAATTGACATCTGGTCTGCTGGATGTGTTCTTGCTGAACTTCTGACAGGACAGGTGAACTTGAAAAATCAGCAGTCCTAATTGTTCTCTTTCTCTTATAAAAAACACTGAATAAAAATAATCTTGGTCAAGGAGAAATCATGCAGCTCACATTTTTGTCTGGTCTGATTAACAGCCTTTGTTTCCTGGTGAAAGTGGAGTTGATCAACTTGTTGAAATTATCAAGGTGATTCTACTGCTCAATATTGTCATCTATTCATAGTGTTCAGGCCATCCATTAACAAGTTTGTGATGGTTGTTGCAGATTCTGGGCACTCCTACAAGGGAAGAAATCAAATGTATGAACCCGAACTACACGGAATTTAAGTTTCCCCAAATCAAGGCCCATCCATGGCATAAGGTACGAGGGCTCTCCGAATGGAACTTTGGTGCTTCCAAGTTAAAATTTTGGTGGTGATTTATATGTGACAGCTTTCACTTAACTGCAGGTGTTCCACAGACGAATGCCGCCTGAAGCAGTGGACCTGGTCTCCAGGCTTCTTCAGTACTCACCGCACCTTCGGTCCTCAGCTGTGAGCGCATACGTACCCTGCAGTTTCTTTCACATACAAAACACAGTTTCACATGTCTAAATCTCTCTAACACCACACTTCGATGTTCATGCAGCTGGACGCTCTGATCCATCCGTTCTTCGACGAGCTCCGGGACCCAAACACCCGCCTCCCCAACGGCCGGTTCCTACCTCCCCTCTTCAACTTCAAGCCTCACGGTAAGCACACTGACGCACATCGGTCAGCCACATTACACCAACATCGATCAATCACCGAGTTTCTTACCATTTCATCTGTTGCGCTCGGCAGAGCTGAAGGGGCTTCCGATGGAGATCGCGGCGAAGCTGGTCCCCGAGCACGCGAGGAGCCAGTGCCCCTTCCTAGGGCTGTAGGATCAGGCCTGCTGGCTACATGTGCGAAAAGGCGCTGTCTGCCATGCTAGCGAATAGCGCTCCTGCCTAGAGGAGGACTAGGCGTCGGAACAAGTGAACATGATCCATGTGGGTGGTGTCTGTACTGTTGCTTTGGACGGTTTGCGTGTGGTCTTGAACTGCCGGGACAAAGAGTCGGAACGAGAACGACTGAGTAAGTGAGGATTGCAGTAACAGAAGTGGCTGTGTACGCTTTGATTGATGAATTTTGTTGTAGATGGTGGTGGTGCCATCGACTCTTGTCCGAGTTAGGATGGGCGTCAAAGACTTATGAGATAACATGAAAAAATTCTACAAAACCGTGAAGTAATTGCATCTGTCATATCGTCAAATTTAATCGGCGTGGCTAGAAGGAAAAAAATTACTGCAGATGAGGCCACCATATACTCCCTCTGTACTGAATTACTTGTTGGAGAAATGGATAAAAATGGATGTATTTTAGAAGTAAAATACGACTAGATACATTTATTTCTTTGACAAGTAATTTTCTTGGAACATACGCTGTAGGCCCTAGCAACAGGCTACACATGTGCGCAGATAAGAACGCACGGAAGGCTGGTTGATTGCCTGGTAAGACTCAAGAGTGATTGCCCAGTACAAAGCTCTTCTGGCGCCAATAATAGACCTCAATGAACCTTGCTATACATACGATGAATTTCTGTCCAACACTTAGTACGATTAAAGACAGATCATAGATGATCAGTTTGTGGGCCATCTGGTCGTACTAGTGTCCGACGAAAAACAATGGTATGTATAGCAAGGTTCGACCTCAATTGCTTATGATTTTGCCAAAAGATAGGTACAGTTCAGTGATGACTAGATGCAAAAGATGGCTGAATGTCAGACCGTGCACCTGTTGAAGATTGAGGCTGCAGGTGTTTGAAGTTCAGTTATCCACTCGTTTCGAAAAAAAAGCTCTGATCCTACGGCCACGACATACTCACTTCAACGGCTGAGATCTTCCGGTACCGATTCATCTTGTAACAGTACCAACCTTCCTAGGGCTATAAAATGCTCGCCTCCGCTGCTGCGTCTGCTAACCCCCTTTGTCAAATCATAACAATAGTATACTCATGCATACACTCGATGATACTCGATGTTCCTCTGCTCAATACAAATATCTGTGAGTGAGTTGGGAGATAATCTCCATCTGTTGTTCCTTTGTGAGTGATTAATAATGTCTATCCCTTTTGGGACCCGACACTGATTAACTTCAAGAGCTGCACCGCAAAGTATGTCCAGGAACCTGAAACTACGTACTTGCATCAATATTAATCGGTTGATGTGGGGATTGACATAGAGAAGGCGAACTCGATCAGCCATTAGGATTCAAGAGCTGCATGGATAAAGGTTAGTTTTTTCAGTGTGATACATGGTAGGTAACTGAAATTTACCCCAGAGTAAACCCAGAGCTGCAAAACATACCCTCACGCAAAGACAAGTTTGATTGATATAATATACAATAAGATAATGGGGATATCATGGGTCGATGAATGCAAAACAAAATAGAAAATTCATAACTGAAGAGCACATACCCTCATGCAAAAATAAGGTTGATATAAGGGTGTCGAAAATTGAGATAAGTGCTTTTTTTTGCGGGGAGAGAAGTGCATATTTCAACCATGAACTCTATGGTCAGCTAAATTTACAACCATCATGAACTACAAAACCGGTTAGGACACAACCTCGAACTATCAACACCAATTACCCCCACCCGCCCCCAATACACACAGACGATTGGAGGATGATTTTGCATGATGTGGCATCTACATTGACTTTTCAAAGCTGATGTAAATTAAACTGACCCTAGAGTTCAGGGTTGAAATATGCATTTCTCCCTTAAAAAATTGAAATGCAACCTTGCAACCCCACAGAAAAAACAGCCAGTGATCCCATTGAAAAGGAAACTATAATAACAAATGACATGTTAGCTTGGTGAACCTCAGGTCTTAGCAATACTTCAGTAGTGGCTTCCCCAGCCTGTTTGAACAAGGGGTGAAATCACTGATGCTCTGTCTGAGATGACTTGAAGAGATCAAAAGTTCACATCAAATCAAAACTGATGGCACAAGTACATTTCAGTTGTGACTTCGGAAGCGCCCGTCGTACGTTTCTTGTTTCGTGATGACCAAATGAATAAAAACATGATAGTAGAATAACTCGAAGAGATTTAGCCATGGCTGGTTTGGATGAATCAATACGTCCATGTCTCCGGAACAGGAAATTAATCAGCAGCATCAAAAAGTAAACATCGGGGAATTGAGAAGGGAAGGCGAACTGAATATGCAAATCAGTACCAACAACGAGTCTTCCACCATTCAGATTACAAAGGCATCCACCACTAATATCAATCAGCATAGATAAAGCTTCCAACTCGAAACCCCAATTTCCGCTTCATCTTCCTCCCATCCTACTCGTCGTCGTCGGTGACCCAGCCCATGACGTAGCCCTTGGTGCGGAGGTCCTCGCGGATGTCGTCCTGGACCTTGTGGATCTTGGCGACGCGGGCCTGACGCAGCTTCATGGCGGCGAGCACCGCCGGCGGGAGGTCCCTCTCCGGAGACGGGATGACGACCGGCTTGTGATCGATGGCGAGCACGCGGCGCACCTTCTTCACGGGCAGCCTCTTCCTCACCATCCTCTTGCCGTTCACCACCCTACGCTCCGGCTCCGGCTCCCCATTGGTCTTCGTCGCCGTCTCCTCCGCCGCCACCTCAGCGACGGCAAGATTCAGCTCCTGCTCCTCCGTCTTCCTCATCTTTCTCGTCCTCATCTTTCTCATCCTCGGCCGCCGGGTCTGATCTGAGACCTCCCGCGCCGCCCCGCCCAAATTTATGGCGCCTGCTAACCCTAGCGGTTCGGCTCGGGATCGGTCTCCGTCTCTCCGAACCCGACATGAACCAAGTCAGTGTCAAAGTGGGCACGAGTCACCCGCAGAGCCTGATTTTGTGTAACGAAAAACCCAAATCAATCAGTTAAAAAAAAGTCAATCAGTTTTCAGGCCATTCATCGTTGAGTCTGACTTTTTGGAGCTTATACAACTACTATGCAATGGTGAAGCCGGAGTCTCGAGCCTTTACTTCACAATCATGACCGAGTGCTTTGTGAATTATGAGATCTCAAAGAATTGGGAAGATCTCCTTCTAACGTTGTCCAAAGAATGCAAACAAGGTGGCTCATTCTTTCCCTAGGCATGCTTATGATTCTATTGAATAATGTTTCAGCCAACTCATTCAAAAATCCAAACTGATGTAGAAAGATGGTCAAGACCTTTTGGCTCAGATCCCATATTAAATTCATGCTCCAGTCAACTCATCCAAAAGTCTGAACTGATGTAGAGAGATGGTCAAGACCTCTTGGCTCAGATACCGTACTGAATTCATGCTCCAGCAAACTCATCCAAAAGTCCGAACTGATGGAGAGAGAGGACAATATATTTCAACAGATTCTAATGTATTGCTTTATTTTGGGACGGTGATCCACCCAGGTTTATCATGCCCCTCATAATAAACATTGTAACTATCTCAATTTGTAATAAACGAGATACGAGGCATTCCCATAATAAAAACAAGGTTACCTTGCACCTATGTAATTTCAGCCTGCACGCTTCTTAAAGCAGCCCTGGGTCTGGATGAGGAGGAACGTCTGAATTTGTTGTGCCTCAGAGCCAGGCTCCTGCGGGCGCAGTGTGGCACGGGGCTACATACGTTGGGAAGCACGGGAGATGGAATGGTCCAGCCTTAATTCCCCACTCCATTCCCCTCACCGACCAAACCCCATTCTCTCACCACCTCATTCCACGGCGCTAGGTTCTCCCTACCTAGCCCTCGTCCCGGTGATGTGTCTAGCATCGTCGGTGGGCGTGTGGAGGTGTGTCTCCGGCGGATCTGTCCTTGGTGGATTTGCTCGGATCTGGTCGTAGTTCGTCTACGTTCATGTGTCTTCAGGTTGGATCCTTCCGATCTACGCTACTCTTCAACAGCGGCGGCTGTTGTTCTGGTGCGCTGGTCCTATGAGGCCTTAGCATAATGACTTCCCGACTGTCTACTACAACAAGTTTTGCCCGGCTCCAGTGAAGGAAGGGCGATAACGGCGGCACGGCTTCGGCTCGCTTGAGTGCTTGTAGTCGTCGCTATGTAGTCTACGAATTCAGATTTAATTTTTATTATTTCTAAAGTTCGTTGTACTATCATAATTGAATACGAATAAATCGAAAGTTTTTCCGTAAAAAAAACTCAATTCGATCACCTGATATGGGATCACGTAAAGGGCTGAGGGCACATATGGTGGTCATTCATATGAGGGACATTTACATTTTCTTCCCTAACTTTGTCCCGACCTCATCTTTAACCCTAAAAAAATCAGTGCTCAACTATACCCTTCTTCCGTTTGGTGCCCTTATGAAAATACCCTTCCATGACATTTTCGCCCGGTCAAAGGCCTTTGACCATTAGTGGGACGTTTCCTGGACATTTTTACCCTCGCTGCATATGTCACTTACATGTGGGCCCCTTCATCCCTACAAAAAAAATGAAAAAACTCTCACCCTCACCTCTCTTAATCTCACTTACATGTGGGCCTAGCAAGAAAAAAATAAAAAAAAGAAAACTCTCTCTCTCTCACCTCTGTCTCTCGCAACTCTGGCGAACCTGATGCCTCGACCTGCGCTGCTGCGGCCATGAGCTCCGCACCCGTCTCCGTGCTCTCCCCCTCCCCTCTCACTCTCTCTCGCCCTTATTATCTCTCCCATCTCTAGCCCGCTCTCGCAAGAACGCCGAGAGTCCAAGTCATCTTTCCCACCTCCGACCTCAGATCGCCGTCGTTGATTTGATGTTGTGGAAGTGCCCCGCCCGATATCTGCCGCTCCTCGAGGATCCTGAGGTGCTGCCGAAGACGTAGGCGTCCTCCACAGCAAGCCAGTGACCTAGGGCTTCTTCCCGCGAGCTCCAAGCCCTGTCATGCCCGCCGCCACCGCGGGATTGGTCTTTGCCATTGACTCCGGCGACTTATGGCCCTAATCCACCACCTCTCGATGCACAGAGCCAGGGCTATTGCCGGGTGCCCTCGATCGGCCTCCCCGCGGCTTCGCGGCGTGCCTCCGCCGAAGGATTTGGTCACCGCCGACAATCCTCGGCCCAAACCCTCTGTTTTCTTTTTTTCTTTTTTCTGTTTGGCCCACATGTAAGTCAGACAAAGAGAGGTGGGAGATAGAGAGAGAGAGAGTTTTTTCTTTTTTCTTTTTTTGTGTGGGTCCCACATGTATGTGACATAGGCAGCGAGGGGTACAAATGTCCACATAACAGCTCACTAATGGTCAAAGGCCTTTGACCAGACGAAAACGTCATGGAAGGGTATTTTCATAAGGGCACCAAACGGAAGAGGGATATAGTTGAGCACTCATTTTTTTAGGGGTAAAGATGAGGTCGGGACAAAGTTAGGGGAAAAAATGGAATTGGCCCTTCATATTGTTGAAATATATTGCCCGCCTCTCTCCATCATATCGGTCTTTTGGTTGCATTGGCTGGAGCATGCACTTCTACATGGTATCGGAGCCAAGAGGTCTTGAGTTCAAGACCCGGCTGGCGCAATTAAATTGCAGCCCACTTTCGGTGCACGTTTAGGCCTGAGGGAGCCACACGTGAGGGGGAGTGTTGACGTATAATGTGCTGCATAGTCTCTTTCATTAGATCGGTCTTTTGGTTGCATTGGCTAGAGCACACACTTCTATATAGTATCAGAGCCAATAGGTCTTGAGTGCAAGACCCTGCCAACGCAGTATTAAAATAAAATGATTCTGCGGCCTACATCGATCCCATGCCTAAGGACTTAAATAGCCTAGACGTGAGGGGGAGTGTTGAAATATATTGCCCGCCTCTCTCCATCAGTTCGGACTTTTGGATGAGTTGGCTGGAGCATGAATTCAATACATATGACGCTTTGGTAAATGACACAGTCAACACACTAAGTTGAAAGTAAAAATTATCTGCAGATGTGGTATTTTGTTTAGCATAGCATCTATAGTAGTATTAATATCTAGTATTGCATAACCGGAAGATCATTGTAATCTACATTTGGATTTTGGAGGTCGCATGTTTGCCAAACACGTGTTTTTTATCGGAGCTCACTGCACATGGAGTGGAGCTCAGTTGGAGTGGAGCACGCGCAAAGTCTTTTTGCGCGTTAACGCCTGGTACGGGTAGATCTGGCACCACATGCTAGTTTTGAGATTTGTGCTAACCTATGACCCACCTGCATGTATAGTCCTTGTATCGATTTCTTAGTTGTTGGTATTTCAATAGTCAAATCATCATCTCGCCCTACCACAAGAAGCGCCTCCAGATCGGATGGCGTTTGACGTACGCTGGCACGTCTCCTTCACGGCGGACCTCGCGGCTGCACGCACCCTCCACTTCGCCGACGGTGAGATCTTCCTCCGCCGCGGTGCGCTCCGGATCGTGCTGATCGATGACAAGGGGGTGACGGTGGGTGCGCGCTACCTGCGCGAGGGGGAGTCCATCAACGTTGGTTAGGTCGTATCTTTCCCCTGCCACATTGCTAGGGTTCGGGACCGAATCCCGGCGAGCGACATGGCTGCAGGTACACGCTGGGAGCGACCGACGAGCAGTGGCGCGTGCGATACACCGAGTCACGTTCTGGGTGGGAGATGGCGGGGCCCAGGGATTCTCGGGCCACATCCAGCCACGGTTGGGGCGGCCGCCATTGATGCCCCACACGTGGACGGAGATCCGCGCGGTCATGGGGCGCAGCAGGGAGATGCGGATACAAAAGCCCCCTCCACCCTAGTCCGTGACCTAGACACCGCGCTCTCTCACTTCTGGGAGACACCGAGAAACCCTAGATTGTGATTCCCCTCCTCCTTCCTCTGGTGGGAGGGAAAGGTTGGAGGCGACAACAGATCCTACGCTGCGGTGGTGGCCTCCACGCCAAGCAAGCCGCCGGAGATGGAAGACCGCGGCGGCCAAGCCTTCAGTGGGAATCGACGGGAGGGCTTCGGATCTGGGCGGATGGGGCGCGGAGCCGGTCGATTTGATCGGGGACGCGGCCGTGGCCGCTTCTCGTGGTCCAGGGATGTCGACGGCGGTGACCTCTCCACCAACAAGAAGGCGGCGTCGGCATCGGATGACACCGAGCGGTGGGATGAAGCAGCGGAACGAGCCAAGAGGGCGAGATCAGGGGGGGCCTAGGTGGAGAAGAACCCTAATCCCCCTGGTTTCAATGCAGTGGGCTCCCACAAGAAGAAACAGATCTACGACAACGTCCCGCGTGCTGAGCCCTCCTCCCAGGTGCCCCCACCCAAAGCTTACGATCCCTGTTTTATCTGCAAACCTACTAGCCATACTCCTGCGAGTTGTCCACAAGCATTCTGTGAGAGATGTAGTAAGATGGGGCATTTGGCATCGGTCTGTACTACCTTTCTTCCTTGGGAATGTGTGGCACCGATGTGTGCTTTCCAGGCCAAGGGGCAGGGATTTTTCTACAACCCAGACTCATGCACTGCTAAGCATCTTAAAGAGAGGGCTACTAATGTAGTGATTACTGTGATGGAGGGGGAAGCTAGTGTGAAAGAGTTAGAAGATGCTTTTTCTGACTATATTGGGACTAAATGGCACTGTACTGCTCGCTCAATAGGCCCTAATACTTATGTCATGCGCTTTCCTAACCAGAGAGATGTTAAAAAAGCATGCTACAATGATAGAATGATCCTGAAATCTTGTGGAGTGGTGGTGAAAATAGTCCCATGGTCGGCTAATGTTGGGGCAAAAGGTGTGATGGAAATTGCTTGGGTTAAAGTAGCAAATGTTCCTCTGGAAAGGAGAAATGAAAGAAATCTGGCTTATGTCTCATCTCTGGTAGGTGTACCACTTGAAATCGACATGGCCACCCTGCATAAACCTGAATTTGTACGGGCCCGGCTAGGATGTCGTAATGTGGATGAGCTACCTGGAGTTGCAGAAGCAGTTTTGGCACACACTTCTTTGATTTCTTCTATGAAATCGATAAGGTACTGGTCAGAGACCTAGAGAGGGAAAGTAAGAGTGCCCAGGCTGATAATGCTAAAAAACTCACCATATGATAAGCAGTTTTCTCGGGCACATCCCAAGTCCAATGAAAAAGAGAAGAGTGATGTGCCCAGTAGATGTATGGAGGTGGGAAAAATGCTCCTAATGACTCTTTAGAAGATGGGCAAGAAGAATCTGAGGAAACTGAGGATAATACATTGTTGATCGAGGCAATTGCTGATGAGGCATGTAAAAAATAGGACATGTTTAAGTCCATCACAATTTCTGCTACAAAGAACATTGAGCAGTATGTTGATGAGATTCAGGTAGAAAAAAAGTTCCCTGGTGCTGCCACTGTTTCTAAAGATATATCTACTTTGCATATATCTCATTTGGAAAATAAAAATAATGAACAAGTCGAAGAACTTGAGGGAGATGAGCATGAGAAAGAAGGGGGAAAAAACTGAATATATGTACAGTTTCCCACCTCTTCTGATGATATGGGGGAGGTGATTCCTACTCCCCCCCCCCTTGTCCCTGAGGCTGGATTGAGACTCATGTGTGAGGAACTTGCAGAATATGGAGGGCAAAATGCAGGATAAGGCTGCAACTATCTCCGAGAAAAGAAATCTGGAAGGTAATGAGCCGACCCATAATTCATTTGAAGTGCTTTCTAATCATGAGTTGATGCTTAGAGCAACAAAAATGGGGGTGTTAATTCCTGATAGTAATTTTTCTAGCATTGACATTTTAAGGGAGCTAGAAAAAGTGAGAAATAATGGGGAAAAAATGAAACTATACCTGAGAAGGTTATTGGGGAAAAAATGTTGCATATCACTAATGGCAAAGGGGATATAACTCCCATTAGTGCTAATTGGGCAGATGAAGAGGAGGAGTTAGAAGAGGAATTTACTTTAGTCAGGTCTAGGAAAAAAAGGAGCCCAAAAGTCCATGTGGCTATTTCTAGACCTGTGACCAGGAGTCAAAACCTTGATAGGGGTGGAAAAAAGAAAACTGGCATCCCTGTCCATTATTCCAGGGCCACCAGGGGAGGGAAAAAGAAGAATGGTGTTAAATGATAGGTCTATTTTGGAATTGTAGGGGGCAGGAAAGAAAGGAATGAGTTCCTGTCTCTCTCATATTATTAAAGATCATTCCCTTGACTTTATTGGTTTACAAGAGACCCATAAAAGAAGTTTCATGGGCAGTTTCTTTAGGAAAATTGATCCATTCCAGACATATAAATGGAATTTTGTTCCATCTATAGGCAGATCTCGGGGGATTCTCTGTGGAGTAAAAAAAGAAAGATTTGAAGGGGTGACATGGAAGAAGGGAAAATTTATTCTGCAAGCCTCTTTCTATGATAACAAAGAAAAAAAGAACTGGACGTTATGCATTGTTTATGGTGCTGCCCATGACAGGGATAAAGAAGATTTCTTAACTGAACTTTCTGACTTCTGTAGTCATATATCAACTCCATTGCTGATTGGAGGAGATTTTAATATTCTTAGACATGCAGGAGAAAAAACAAAAAGTGGCAACATTCCCCTTATTCTGATCTGTTTAACTCTGTGATTAATGCTATTTGTTTGAATGAGATCCATATGAGTGAAGGGATGTACACTTGGACCAATGGTCAATCTCATCCAACTCTTGAGAAATTAGATCGTGTCCTTATGAGTAGTGATTGGGAAGATATATTTCCTCAAGTTAACATTAGAAAACTGGTTAGAGACGTATCAGACCACAATGCTCTCTTGCTATCCTCTGACAATTATGTTGTCAGAATTCCACATACAAGAGAATTTAGGTTTGAACTTAGTTGGCCGAAATCAGATGAATTTCTCCCTCTAGTGGAGAAAATTTGGAACCAATATGTGAAGGCTACGGACCCTATTGATATTTTAAATATCAAATTGAAACATTTTAAAAAGTTTTTCAAGGGATGGGGCTCGAATAAATTTGGTCATGAAAAGATAAGAAAGATGAACATCAGAGAGGAGTTGAGGTGGATTGAGGAGGAGGAAGAGAAGGGGGAGCTAGACCCTGATATCTTTTGCAGGAAAACTGAATTGTGAGCGGAGTTGAACGAAATTCTAGTTAATGAGGAATTATTTTTGTTACAACAATCTAAAGAACGTTGGTTGTGAAGGAAATATGCCCTAGAGGCAATAATAAAGTATTATTTATTTCCTTATATCATGATAAATGTTTATTATTCATGCTAGAATTGTATTAACCGGAAACATAATACATGTGTGAATACATAGGCAAACAGAGTGTCACTAGTATGCCTCTACTTGACTAGCTCGTTAATCAAAGATGGTTATGTTTCCTAGCCCTAGACATGAGTTGTCATTTGATTAACGGGATCACCTCATTAGGAGAATGACGTGATTGACTTGACCCATTCCGTTAGCTTAGCACCCGATTGTTTAGTATGTTGCTATTGCTTTCTTCATGACTTATACATGTTCCTATGACTATGAGATTATGCAACTCCCGTTTACCGGAGGAACACTTTGTGTGCTACCAAACGTCACAACGTAAATGGGTGATTATAAAGGTGCTCTACAGGTGTCTCCAAAGGTACTTGTTGGGTTGGCGTATTTCGAGATTAGGATTTGTCACTCCGATTGTCGGAGAGGTATCTCTGGGCCCACTCGGTAATGCACATCACTATAAGCCTTGCAAGCATTGTGACTAATGAGTTAGTTGCGGGATGATGTATTACGGAACGAGTAAAGAGACTTGCCGGTAACGAGATTGAACTAGGTATCGAGATACCGACGATCAAATCTCGGGCAAGTAACATACCGGTGACAAAGGGAACAACGTATGTTGTTATGCGGTCTGACCGATAAAGATCTTCGTAGAATATGTGGGAGCCAATATGGAAATTCAGGTCCCGCTATTGGTTATTGACCGGAGACGTGTCTCGGTCATGTCTACATAGTTCTCGAACCCGTAGGGTCCGCACGCTTAACGTTACGATGACAGTTTTATTGAGTTTTGATGTACCGAAGGAGTTCGGAGTCCCGGATGAGATCGGGGATATGACGAGGAGTCTCGAAATGGTCGAGACGTAAAGATCGATATATTGGACGACTATATTCGGACTTCGGAAAGGTTCCGAGTGATTCGGGTATTTTTCGGAGTACCGGAGAGTTACGAGAATTCGTATTGGGCCTTAATGGGCCATACGGGAAAGGAGAGAAAGGCCTCAAAAGGTGGCCGCACCCCTCCCCATGGTCTGGTCCGAATTGGACTAGGGAAGGGGGGCGCACCCTTCCTTCTTTCTCCTTCCCCCTTCCCTTCTCCTACTCCCACAAGGAAAGGAGGAGTCCTACTCCCACCGGGAGTAGGACTCCCCCCTATGGCGCGCCTCTCCCCTTGGCCGGCTGCCTCCCCCTTGCTCCTTTATATACGGGGGCAGGGGGGCACCCCAGAGACACAACAATTGATCCTTGAGATCTCTTAGCCGTGTGCGGTGCCCTCCTCCACCATATTACACCTCGATAATACCGTTGCGGAGCTTAGGCGAAGCCCTGCGTCGGTGGAACGTCATCATCGTCACCACGCCATCGTGCTGACGAAATTCTCCCTCAACACTCGGCTGGATCGGAGTTCGAGGGACGTCATCGAGCTGAACGTGTGTAGAACTCGGAGGTGCCGTACGTTCGGTACTTGATCGGTCGGATCGTGAAGACGTATGACTACATCAACCGCGTTGTGATAACGCTTCCGCTGTCGGTCTACGAGGGTACATGGTCAACACTCTCCCCTCTCGTTGCTATGCATCACCATGATCTTGCGTGTGCGTAGGAATTTTTTTGAAATTACTACGTTGCCCAACAGTGGTATCAGAGCCTGGTTTTATGCGTTGATGCTATGCACGAGTAGAACACAAGTGAGTAGTGGGCGATATAAGTCATACTGCTTACCAGCATATCATACTTTGGTTCAGCGGTATTGTGAGATGAAGCGGCCCGGACCGACATTACGCGTACGCTTACGCGAGACTGGTTTCACCGTTGCGAGCACTCGTTGCTTAAAGGTGACCGGCGGGTGTCTGTCTCTCTCACTTTAGTTGAACCGAGTGTGTCTACGTTCGGTCCTTGCGAAGGTTAAAACAGCACCAACTTGACAAACTATCGTTGTGGTTTTGATGCGTAGGTAAGAACGGTTCTTGCTAAGCCCGTAGGAGCCACGTAAAATATGCAACAACAAAGTAGAGGACGTCTAACTTGTTTTTGCAGGGCATGTTGTGATGTGATATGGTCAAGACATGATGTGATATAATGTGTTGTATGAGATGATCATGTTTTGTAACCGAGTTATCGGCAACTGGCAGGAGCCATATGGTTGTCGCTTTATTGTATGAGATGCAATCTCCATGTAATAGTTTTACTTTATCACTAAGCGGTAGCGATAGTCGTAAAAGCAATAAGTTGGCGAGACGACAACGATGCTACGATGGAGATCAAGGTGTCGCGCCGGTGACGATGGTGATCATGACGGTGCTTCGGAGATGGAGATCACAAGCACGGTGCTTCGGAGATGGAGATCACAAGCACAAGATGATGATGGCCATATCATATCACTTATATTGATTGCATGTGATGTTAATCCTTTATGCATCTTATCTTGCTTTGTTTGACGGTAGCATTATAAGATGATCCTTCACTAAATTATCAAAGTATAAGTGTTCTCCCTGAGTATGCACCGTTGCGAAAGTTCTTCGTGCTGAGACACCACGTGATGATCGGGTGTGATAGGCTCTACGTTCAAATACAACGGGTGCAAAACAGTTGCACACGCAGAATACTGAGGTTAAACTTGACGAGCCTAGCATATAACAGATATGGCCTCGGAACACGGAGACCGAAAGGTCGAGCGTGAATCATATAGTAGATATGATCAACATAGTGATGTTCACCATTGAAACTACTCCATCTCGCGTGATGATCGGACATGGTTTAGTTGAAATGGATCACGTGATCACTTAGAGGATTAGAGGGATGTCTATCTAAGTGGGAGTTCTTAAGTAATATGATTAATTGAACTTAAATTTATCATGAACTTAGTCCTGATAGTATTTTGCAAATTATGTTATAGATCAATAGCTCGCGTTGTTGCTTCCTTGTGTTTATTTTTGATATGTTCCTAGAGAAAAAATTATGTTGAAAGATGTTAGTAGCAAAGATGCGGATTGGATCCGTGATCTGAGGATTATCCTCATTGCTGCACAGAAAAATTATGTCCTTGATGCACCGCTAGGTGACAGGCCTATTGCAGGAGCAGATGCAGACGTTATGAACGTTTGGCTAGCTCAATATGATGACTACTTGATAGTTTAGTGCACCATGCTTAACGGCTTAGAATCGGGACTTCAAAGACGTTTTGAACGTCATGGACTATATGAGATATTCCAGGAGTTGAAGTTAATATTTCAAGCAAATACCCGAGTTGAGAGATATGAAGTCTCCAACAAGTTCTATAGCTAAAAGATGGAGGAGAATCGCTCAACTAGTGAGCATGTGCTCAGATTGTCTGGGTACTACAATCGCTTGAATCAAGTGGGAGTTAATCTTCCAGATAAAATAGTGATTGACAGAATTCTCTAGTCACCATCACCAAAGTTAGTAGAACTTCGTGATGAACTATAGTATGTAAGGGATGACGAAAGTAATTCCTGAGCTCTTCGCGATGCTGAAATCGACGAAGGTAGAAATCAAGAAAGAGCATCAAGTGTTGATGGTTAACAAGACCACTAGTTTCAAGAAAAGGGCAAAGGGATAGAAGGGGAACTTCAAGAAGAACGGCAAGCAAGTTGCTGCTCAAGTGAAGAAGCCTAAGTCTGGTCCTAAGCCTGAGACTAAGTGCTTCTACTGCAAAGGGACTGGTCACTGGAAGCGGAACTACCCCAACTATTTGGTGGATAAGAAGGATGGCAAAGTGAACAAAGGTATATTGGATATACATGTTATTGATGTGTACTTTACTAGTGTTTATAGCAACCCCTCGGTATTTGATACTGGTTCAGTTGCTAAAGAGTAATAACTCGAAATGGGAGTTGCAGTAGAAACAGAGACTAGTAAAAGGCGAGGTGACGATGTGTGTTGGAAGTAGTTCCAAGATTTATATGATCATCATCGCACACTCCCTATACTTTCGGGATTAGTGTTGAAACTAAATAAGTGTTATTTGGTGTTTGCGTTGAGCATGAATATGATTTGATCATGTTTATTGCAATACGGTTATTCATTTAAGTTAGAGAACAATTGTTGTTCTGTTTACATGAATAAAAACCTTCTATGGTCATACACACCAACGAAAATGGTTTGTTGGATCTCGATCGTAGTGATACACATATTCATAATATTGAAGCCAAAAGATGCAAAGTTAATAATGATAGTGCAACTTATTTGTGGCACTGCCGTTTAGGTCATATTGGTGTAAAGCGCATGAAGAAACTCCATACTGATGGGATTTTGGAATCACTTGATGCTTGCGAACCGTGCCTCATGGGCAAGATGACTGAAACGCCGTCCTCCGGAAATATGGAGAGAGCAACAGATTTGTTGGAAATCATACATACAGATGTATGTGGTTCGATGAATATTGAGGCTCGTAGCAGGTATCATTATTTTCTGACCTTCACAGATGATTTGAGCAGATATGGGTATATCTACTTAATGAAACACAAGTCTGAAACATTTGAAAAGTTCAAAGAATTTCAGAGTGAAGTGGAGAATCATCGTAACAAGAAAATAAAAGTTTCTACGATATGATCGCAGAGGTAAAATATTTGAGTTACGAGTTTGGCCTTCAGTTAAAACAATGTGAAATAGTTTCACTACGCACGCCACCTGGAATACCACGGTGTAATGGTGTGTCCGAACATCGTAACCGTACTTTATTAGATATGGTGCGATATATGATGTCTCTTATCGATCTACCACTATCGTTTTGGGGTTATGCATTAGAGACAGCTACATTCACGTTAAATAGGGCACCATCAAAATCCGTTGAGACGACGCCTTATGAACTGTGGTTTGGCAAGAAACCAAAGTTGTCGTTTCTTAAAGTTTGGGGTTGCGATGCTTATGTGAAAAAGTTTCATTCTGATAAGCTCAAACCCAAATCGGAGAAATGTGTCTTCATAGGATACCCAAAGGAGACAGTTGGGTACACCTTCTATCACAATCCGAAGGCAAGACATTCGTTGCTTAGTATGGATCCTTTCTAGAGAAGGAGTTTCTCTCGAAAGAAGTGAGTGGGAGGAAAGTAGAACTTGATGAGGTAATTGTACCTGCTCCCTTATTGGAAAGTAGTTCATCACAGAAATCTGTTCCTGTGACTCCTACACCAATTAGTGAGGAAATTAATGATGATGATCATGTAACTTCAGATCAAGTTACTACCAAACCTCGTAGGTAAACCAGAGTGAGATCCACACCAGAGTGGTACGGTAATCCTGTTCTGGAGGTCATGTTATTTGACCATGATGAACCTACGAACTATGAGGAAGCGATGATGAGCCCAGATTCCGGGAAATGGCTTGAGGCCATGAAATCTGAGATGTGATCCATGTATGAAGAACAAAGCGTGGACTTTGGTTGACTTGCCCGATGATCGGCGAGCCATTGAGATTAAATGGATCTTCAAGAGGAAGACGGACGCTGATAGTAGTGTCACTATCTACAAAGCTAGAATTGTCGCAAAAGGTTTTCGACAAGTTCAAGGTGTTGACTACGATGAGAGTTTCTCACTCGTATCTATGCTTAAGTCTGTCCGAATCATGTTACCAATTGCCGCATTTTATGAAATCTGGCAAATGGATAAACAAAACTGCATTCCTTAATGGATTTATTAAAGAAGAGTTGTATATGATGCAACCAGAAGGTTTTGTCAATCCTAAAGGTGCTAACAAAATATGCAAGCTCCAGCGATCCATCTATGGACTGGTGAGAGCATCTCGGAGTTGGAATATACACTTTGATAAGTTGATCAAAGGATATAGAGTTATACAGACTTGCGGTGAAGCCTGTATTTACAAGAAAGTGAGTGGGAGCACTACAGCATTTCTGATAAGTATATGTGAATGACATATTGTTGATCGAAAATAATGTAGAATTATTCTGCAAAGCATAAAGGAGTGTTTGAAAGGAGTTTTTCAAAGAAAGACCTCAGTGAAGCTGCTTACATATTGAGCATCAAGATCTATAGAGATAGATCAAAACGCTTGATAAGTTTTTTCAATGAGCACATACCTTAACAAGTTTTTGAAGTAGTTCAAAATAGAACAGTCAAAGAAAGAGTTCTTGCCTGTGTTACAAGGTGTGAAATTGAGTAAAGACTCAAAGCCCGACCACGGCAAAAGATAGAAAGAGAATGAAAGTCATTCCCTATGACTTGGCCATAGGTTCTATAAAGTATGCCATGCTGTGTACCAGATCTATTGTATACCCTACACTGATTTTGGCAAGGGAGTACAATAGTGATCTAGGAGTAGATCACTGGACAGCGGTCAAAATTATCCTTAGTGGAATAAGGATATGTTTCTCGATTATGGAAGTGACAAAAGGTTTGTCGTAAAGGGTTACGTCGATGCAAGTTTTGACACTAATCTAGATGACCCTAAGTCTCGGTCTAGATACATATGAAAGTGGGAGCAATTAGCTAGAGTAGCTCCGTGCAGAGCATTGTAGACATAGAAATTTGCAAAATACTTACGGATCTGAATGTGACAGACCCGTTGAACTAAAATTATCTCACAATCAAAACATGATCACCCTTAGTACTCTTTGGGTGTTAACCACATAGCGATGTGAACTAGATTATTGACTCTAGTAAACCCTTTGAGTGTTGGTCACATAGAGATGTGAACTATGGGTGTTAATCACATGATGATGTGAATTATTGATGTTAAATCACATGGCGATGTGAACTAGATTATTGACTCTAGTGCAAGTGGGAGACTGAAGGAAATATGCCCTAGAGGCAATAATAAAGTATTATTTATTTCCTTATATCATGATAAATGTTTATTATTCATGCTAGAATTGTATTAACCGGAAACATAATACATGTGTGAATACATAGACAAACAGAGTGTCACTAGTATGCCTCTACTTGACTAGCTCGTTAATCAAAGATGGTTATGTTTCCTAGCCATAGACATGAGTTGTCATTTGATTAACGGGATCACCTCATTAGGAGAATGACGTGATTGACTTGACCCATTCCGTTAGCTTAGCACCCGATCGTTTAGTATGTTGCTATTGCTTTCTTCATGACTTATACATGTTCCTTTGACTATGAGATTATGCAACTCCCGTTTACCGCAGGAACACTTTGTGTGCTACCAAACGTCACAACGTAAATGGGTGATTATAAAGGTGCTCTACAGGTGTCTCCAAAGGTACTTGTTGGGTTGGCGTATTTCGAGATTAGGATTTGTCACTCCGATTGTCGGAGAGGTATCTATGGGCCCACTCGGTAATGCACATCACTATAAGCCTTGCAAGCATTGTGACTAATGATTTAGTTGCGGGATGATGTATTACGGAACGAGTAAAGAGACTTGCCGGTAACGAGATTGAACTAGGTATCGAGATACCGACGATCAAATCTCGGGCAAGTAACATACCGGTGACAAAGGGAACAACGTATGTTGTTATGCGGTCTGACCGATAAAGATCTTCGTAGAATATGTGGGAGCCAATATGGGCATCCAGGTCCCGCTATTGGTTATTGACCGGAGACGTGTCTCGGTCATGTCTACATAGTTCTCGAACCCGTAGGGTCCGCACGCTTAACGTTACGATGACAGTTTTATTGAGTTTTGATGTACCGAAGGAGTTCGGAGTCCCGGATGAGATCGGGGATATTACGAGGAGTCTCGAAATGGTCGAGACGTAAAAATCGATATATTGGACGACTATATTCGGACTTCGGAAAGGTTCCGAGTGATTCGGGTATTTTTCGGAGTACCGGAGAGTTACGGGAATTCGTATTGGGCCTTAATGGGCCATACGGGAAAGGAGAGAAAGGCCTCAAAAGGTGTCCGCACCCCTCCCCATGGTCTGGTCCGAATTGGACTAGGGAAGGGGGGCGCACCCTTCCTTCTTTCTCCTTCCCCCTTCCCTTCTCCTACTCCCACAAGGAAAGGAGGAGTCCTACTCCTACTCCCGGTGGGAGTAGGACTCCCCCCTATGGCGCGCCTCTCCCCTTGGCCGGCTGCCTCCCCCTTGCTCCTTTATATACGGGGGCAGGGGGGCACCCCAGAGACACAACAATTGATCCTTGAGATCTCTTAGCCGTGTGCGGTGCCCCCCTCCATCATATTACACCTCGATAATACCGTTGCGGAGCTTAGGCGAAGCCCTGCGTCGGTGGAACGTCATCATCGTCACCACGCCATCGTGCTGACGAAACTCTCCCTCAACACTCGGCTGGATCGGAGTTCGAGGGACGTCATCGAGCTGAACGTGTGTAGAACTCGGAGGTGCCGTACGTTCGGTACTTGATCGGTCGGATCGTGAAGACGTACGACTACATCAACCGCGTTGTGATAACGCTTCCGCTGTCGGTCTATGAGGGTACGTGGACAACACTCTCCCCTCTCGTTGCTATGCATCACCATGATCTTGCGTGTGCGTAGGAATTTTTTTGAAATTACTACGTTCCCCAACAGGTTGCTTAAAGGAGATAGCAACACTGCTTATTATCAAAGAATTGCGAATGGAAATAAAAGGAAAAATGCCATATACTCACTGAGTGTTGGTGATGTTACTATTGAAGGAACTGATAATCTTTTAAGGCATGCCACTGACTTTTACAAATCCCTATTTGGGCCAGCTCCTGGGAACTTGTTCCAACTTGATCCTGGGGTTTGGGGGGATAATGAGAAATTAGATGAGGCCGATAACTTGAACTTGACTAGACCTTTCTCTGAGGAGGAAGTCAAAGCAGGCCTGTTCTCAATGAACAGTAACAGAGCCCCTGGACCTGATAATATACCTGCTGAATTTTATCAGCATTGTTGGCAGATTGTTAAAAAAGATATAATGAACTTATTTCTGGCATTTTATGAGGGGAGATTGGATGTGCATACACTGAACTATGGCATTATCACTTTGCTTCCCAAGATCAATGGAGCTAATAAGATACATCAATTTAGACCAATTTGCTTACTTAGATGCCCCTATAAACTGATCACCAAGGTGCTTGACAATAGAGTGCCCCCCTATGCTTATGTGCTATTCAGTAAACATCAGAATGCTTTCATTAAAAACAGGCATATTACGGATGGGATTATGTCCCTCCATGAGATCCTACATTATGCTCATATTAGGAAGAAAGTGGGGATTGTAATTAAGCTAGATTTCAAGAAGGCTTATGACAAGGTGAATTGGGAATTTTTGATACAATGCTTAGAAAACAGAGGTATTGGTAGTACTTGATATGGGTGGATGAAAAAAGTTATCCAAAATGGAACGGTCAGTGTTAAATTGAATAACACTTTGGGACCATATTTCCAAAGCTTCAAAGGAGTGAGACAAGGGGATTCTATCTCCCCGTTCTTGTTCAATATCGCAGCTGAATGCTTATGTAAAATGGTGCTGCAAGCACAAAAACATGGGCTGATCACTGGCTTGGCACCTGAACTAGTGGAAAATGGTGTGGCTATCCTGCAGTATGCAGATGACACGGTGTTATGCATCGAACATGACCCCGAGAAATCCCTGAATCTGAAAATATTGCTCTATATGTTTGAGCTGATGTAGGGTTTAAAAATTAACTTCCAGAAAAGTGAGATTTTGTGTGTTGGGGGAGATGAAAATATTTTGACAACATATGCAGATATGTTCAATTGCCAGATTGGGCATTTCTCCATGAAATATTTAGGTGTTCCAGTAAGTTACTCTTCTTTGAGAGGAGTGGACTGGGAATTTCTGGAAGAAAGGTATATAAAATGATGTGAATCTGGTTTAGGGAGCAATGCCTCTTCAGGAGGTAGATTGACACTACTTAATGCTAACATCTCGAGCATTGCTTTCTATTACCTGTCCATGTTTTTGCTTTCAAAAACCATGATAGCAAGACTGGATAAGCATACACTACTGGAATCAGCAGATTTGCCGTCTGCTAGCGGACGGCAACGGAAGGCTTTGCCATCAGCCTATCTTTGCCGTCCGCTAGCGGACGGCAGAGAAGCTTTGTCGTCTGCTAGCCGACGACAAAGAGGGTGGGTGGCGACCTATGAGGACGACCTAACGGTCGTTTTCTTTGTCGTCTGCTGGCGGACGGCAAAGCAAACGGCCGTTTTAACAGACGTTTCCCCATGGCCCCACCCCACTAGGTACGCTAGCAGACGGCAAAGAGCTGTGACCTACTAGCAGAAAAGGGGCCGCACCCGCGCCCCCACCCCTCTCTCTAGATCTCCTTCACCACCCGCGTCGCCGCCCTCGACCGCCGCTCCGCCCCGCCACCTCGCCCCGCCGCCACGCCACCCCGTCCCATCGCCCCA